>NW_027095528.1:31511-63367 GCF_036850765.1 Saccopteryx bilineata | reverse complement strand
TCCACCCAACCTTCCCCTCCTCTTCTTTCACCCTGTGTCACACTTCGTCTCAACCAACATTTCTTCCAGCCTCACTCAGTTTCTTCCTCATTTTCAGAGACATTTCCCTTAATAAAATTTTCTTGTGTTTAATTTCATTCTTTAGCATCTGCTTCTTGAAAGACTCAAACTATTGCAATAGATAATATATATTCTATAATTATTCAATTCCTATAGATTAGGGATCTGAAATATGAATAGGTTAAGTAACTTTTCCAAGGCAACACTGTTTGTTAAGTGTGTAGCAAGAATATGAACCCAGTAAATGTGACCTCTAAAATACAATTATTAAAATATTATTAATAAAAACTCCTGAGTCAATCTAAGATAATTTAGATATACAATTAGCTTGTTGCAAAGCATTGTTATTGGTGTTATTTTGTTTTAACTACTGAATTTTGAAAGGTTTCTCTGCTTGTAGTTAGGAAGAGATGTACAAACTTCTCAACAAATAGTTGTATATTACCACCTAAAAAGTGAAATAATAGTTTCTGGTAGGATGAAATGAAACTAAGATACTGTAAGTTTGACATAAGATTTTTCTGTTTCTCTAGGAACACAGACAAAATATGAGCAACAGAAACTGAGATTCATCTCTTAATTTTAAATAAACTATTACTGGTTCACATCTTGGTTTATATAAAGGCCATATAATTGTTAACATGTAGGAATGTTGTTTCACATTAATTTGAAGAATTGCTCATCTTGGCTGCTTCTCTCCTCTCCTCCACATGGCCTTTCTCTGCTCTCCTTTCTCTGCTCTCCTCTCTAATGCTAATCTCAGGAACCAAGAGAGAGCAAGCTCCCGGTCTGCCCCACTTTTATAGTGTAGAAACCAAAACCTTTAATCCAATATATTATACAAACAAGGAAGTCTCTGATACAAAGTCACTTGCTTGAGGCACGATGGGATTCCTCATGAGAGTGCACCACCCCACATCAAAAAGGGTGGGAAAGGCTTAGTCCCAAAACCAAGCTCTAGGCTACAAGGATCCTGTCTGCCCACAACCCACCCCCAACACACATTAATACAATCACACCCATCCCAAGTAAGAAAGGCAACCAATACCATCACCTGGGCAACAGGCTTCCATGTGGGCAGTGCCATCTTTAACAAAGTGAGCATAATATATTTTATCTGCCCAACACCTTTGACTCTAGGAAAATCGGATAAGTCAGTAGCTTTGTGAGCTCTGAATGAATGGGTTTTGGAGCCCAGCATGTATTTTTACTTGCTTGCCAGATGCAAAATAGAATTAAAGGTAATGGCCCACCAGTTCTTGGCTCCATTGTTTCATTACCATCTCTTCGAATCTAACGTGAACCTGCATGGGCCAGGCAGCTGTGATGGTGGCCATGGCTACTGGCTTTACAGGGATATAAATGATGACAGAGAGAAGAAAATCTAAGCTGAGTCATTCTACAGTGCCGAAGAAGCCATAGATGGGGGAGGTGTCACTCCCTTTTTCCTGCATAAGCCTAGCATGGACTCAGTTGACCCACCTCCAAAAAGCTCTCCAGCTCCAATCAGCACAAAAGGTTGTTCAGAAAGGAGGAAGTGCCTTACCAGGCGGTGGTGCAGTGGATACAGTGTTGGACTGGGATGTGGAGGACCCAAGTTTGAGACCCCGAGGTTGCCAGCTTGAGCGCGGGCTCATCTGGTTTGAGCAAAAGCTCACCAGTTTGGACCCAAGGTCACTGGCTCAAGCAAGGGGTTACTCAGTCTGCTGAAGGCCCATGGTCAAGGCACATATGAGAAAGCAATCAATGAACAACTAAGGTGTTGCAACAAAAAACACTTATGACTGATGCTTCTCATCTCTGTCGGTTCCTGTCTGACTTTCTCTATCTATCCCTCTCTCTGACTCTCTCTGTTTCTGTAAAAAAAAAAAAAGAAAGAAAGAAAGAAAGAAAGAAAGAAAGAAAGAAAGGAAGAAATAAAGGGGAGGGGCAGTGACTCAGGTTTCCAGGGAGACTTGAGCTATACCCCCCTCTTCATATGAAAAATGCACCCAACCCCCAAAGAAGCACTGGGCAGAACACACCTTCAGGCTCTCAGAGGTCAGACCCTCCACATTTCTGGATAGAGTTTTAACTGGGGCCAAAAAACCCCACAAGATATACCTACTTCCTTCCTCCTAAACACAGAAGCACCATGCTGGTATCAGCAAACACAGAAGCTCTCAGCTGGACTATGCAAACAAACAGCAGAAAATTAAGACTTTTAAGCAGCTCTACTGGTTAAGGAGAATTAAAATCCGAGCAACCAGCAGTGGTTGAGGGATAACTGCTGAAGGAGAAGCCGCATTCCAAAATCCAACCTCAGACCCACAACTCTAACAAGCTTGCAAACCACACACAGAAAGAATGGGAAGACAGAGGAATGTAAACCATATGAATCAACAAGAAAAATCCCCAGAAAAAGAACTGAATGAGATGAAAGTAATCTAATTACCAGATGCAGGATTTAAAATAATGATTGTTATGATGCTTACAGATCTCAGAGCTACAATGGATGAACTCAATGAGCACCAAAATAAAGAAATTGCAAGCATCAAAAAGGACACTGAAATCATAAAAGGAACCAATCAGAAATGGAGATTACAATATCAGAAATGAAGACTATACCCTAGAAGAAATCAACAGCAGGCTGGATAAAGCAGAGGATGGAATCAGAAAATTAGAGGACAAGATAAATAAAAACACAGAAATAGAGCAGCAAAAAGAAAAGAGGCTCAAAAAGTGTTAGAAAACTATAAGAGAACTCTGTGACAATATGAAGAGAAATAACATCCACATCATAGGGGTTCCTGAAGGAGAAGAAAAATAACAAGGAATAGAGAACCTGTTTGAAGAACTCATGACTGAAAACTTTCCTGCTGAAGGAAAAAGTTGCACAAATTCAAAAAACACAGTGAGTTCCAATAAAGAGAAACCCACTGAGGCCTACATCAAGACACATCAAAATTAAGAGATAAAGAAAAAATACCAAATACCAAAGTTAAGAGATAAAGAAAAAATAAAAGTGGCATGAAAAAGAAGTCAATTATATCCCTTATGGGGAGCGTCCATAAGGATGACATCTAACTTTTCAACAGAAGCACTTGAGGCCTGAAGGGATTGGCAAGAAATATTCAAAGTAATGCAAAACAAGAGCCTACAACCAAGACTTCTTTATCCAGCAAGATTTTCATTTAAAATTGAAATAGAAATGAAAAGCTTCCCAGACAAAAACAAACAAAAAAACAAAAAAACTCAAGGACTTTATTACAACTATACCAGTACTGCAGGAAATACTAAGGGACTTGCTGTAAAAAGAGCAAAGGAAAAGAGAAATTGAGAAAAAGAGGATTATAGATCTAAAGAACAAAATGGCAACAAACCACTACATATCAGCAATATCCTTAAATGTAAATGGATTAAATGATTGAATCAGAAGACATAGGGTAGCTGCATGCATAAGAAAACAGGACCCATACATATGTTGTCTACAAGAGATCTCCCCTCAGAACAAAAGATACACATAGACTGACAGTAAGGGGATGGAAAAAAATATTTTACACAAACAGAAAGGAAAACAAAGCTGGGGTAGCAATACTAATATCTGACAAAATAAACTTTAAAACAAAAGCTATAGCAAGAGATAAAAAAAGGTCACTACTTAATGATAAAACAAGCATTACAACAGGAAGATATAACTTTTATAAATATATATGCGCCTAATATAGGAGCACCTAATTATATAAAACAGATTTTGATGGACAAAAAGGCAACATCAACAGCAATACTATAATAGTAGGGTATTTTAATACCCCACTAACATCAATGGATAGAACCTCCAGACAGAAAATTAACAAAGAAACAGCAGCCTTAAATGACACACTAGATCAACCGGATTTAATAGATATTTTCAGAACCTTTCACCCCAAAGTGGCAGAATATACATTACTTTCTAGTGCTCATGGTACATTCTCTCAGATAGACCACATGTTAGAACACAAAACAAGTCTTAATAAATTTAAGATTGAAATCATATCAAGCACCTTCTCTGACCACAATGGCATGAAACTAGAAATCAACTACAATAGAAAAACTGAAAAACATTCAAACACTTGGAGACTAAATAGCATACTATTAAATAACAAATGGGTTAACAATGAGATCAAGGAAGAAATAAGAAACTTCCTTAAAACAAATGAAAATGAACATACAACAACTCACAATTTATGGGAGATAGCAAAAGCAGTTCTGAGAAGGAAGTTCACAGCATTACAGGCATACTTTCAGAAGCAAGAAAACCTCAAATTAACCACATAATCTTGCACCTAAAAGAACTAGAAAAAGAACAGCAAGTAAATCCCAGAGGAAGTAGAAGGAAGAAAATAATAAAGATCAGAGTGGAAATAAATTACAGAGAGGCAAAAAAACAAACAAACAAAACAAAACCCAAAAAACAATATAGAAGATCAGCCTGACCAGGCGGTGATGCAGTAGATAGAGCATCAGACTGGAATGCCAAAGAGCCTGTTTGAGACCTTGAGTGCAGGCTAATCTGGGTTGAGCAAAAGCTCACCAGCCTGGACTCAAGGTCACTGGCTCAAGCAAGGGGTTACTTGGTCTGCTGAAGGCCCACGCTAAAGGCACATATGAGAAAGCAATCAATGAACAACTAAGGTGTCGCAGTGTGCAGCAAAAAACTAATAATTGATGCTTCTCATCTCTCCGTTCCTGTCTGTCTGTCCCTGTCTATCTCTCTCTCTGACTCTCTCTTTGTCTCAGAAAAAAAAAAAAAAACAATATAGAGGATCAATGAAACCAAGAGCTGTTTCTTTAAAAAAGGTAAGCAAAATTGATGAACCTTTAACAAGACTCACCAAGAAAAAAGAAAGAGGGCTCAAATAAATAAAATTAGAAATGAGAGAGAAGAAGTAACAGCTGACACAGGAAAAATTCAAAGGATTGTAAGAAAATACTATGAAGAACTGCATGCCTAAACAATGGGCCAATCTAGATAAAATCGATAAATTCCTTAAAAAATATAATCATTCAAAAATCAATATGGAAGAATTAGAAAACCTAAACAGATCAACTACACCAAAAGAGATTGAATCAGTTATCAAAAAACTCCCAAAAAACAGAAGTCCTGGGCCTGATGGCTTCACAGGCAAATTCTACCAAATATTCAAAAAAGAATTAATTCCTATCCTTCTCAAGCTATTTCAAAATATTCAAGAGGAGGGAAAATTTCCAAACTCCTTTTATGAAGTGAACATAATCCTCATTCCAAAACCAGATATAGACACTACAATGAAAAAAAAAACTGTAGGCCAATATCCCTGATGAATTTAGATGCTAAAATTCTCAGCAAATCAGATATGGCAATACATGAAAGAAAATCATACATCAAGATCAAGGGGGATTTATTCTGGGGAGGCAAGGCTGGTACAATATTCGCAAAAAAATCAATGTAATTCATTACATAAACAAAAGGAAGGGTAAAAACCACATGGTAATATCAATAGATTCAGAAAAAGCATTTGATAAAATCCAGCACCCATTAATGATCAAAACTCTCAGCAAAGTGGGAATACAGGAAACATACCTCAACATGATAAAGGTCATCTATGACAAACCCACAGCCAAAATCATACTCAATGGGCAAAAAATAAAAGCAATGCCCTTAAGAACAGGAACAAAGCAAGGGTGCCCTCTTTCACTACACTAATTCAGCATGGTTCTGGAAGTCTTAGCTACAGCAATCAGACAAGAAGAAATAAAAGGCATCCAAATTAGAAAAGAAGAAGTAAAACTATCATTGGCTGATGGCTTGATACTGTATGTAGAAAACTCTCAAGTCTCAGTCAAAAAACTACTGGACCTGAAAAATGAATTCAGCAAGGTGGTAGGATATAAAATCGATATTCAGAAATCAGTGGCATTTTTATACACCAACAATGAACTGTGAAAAAGAAAAATTAAGGAAACAATCCCCTTCACTATTACAACCAAAAATAGAGTACCTAGGAATAAATTTAACCAAGTAGGTTAAAGACCTATTCTTGGAAAACTATAAAACATTGATAAAAGAAATCAAGGAAGATACAAACAAGTGGAAGTATATACCATGTTCATGTATAGGAAGAATAAAAATCATTAAAATGTCTATAATACCCAAAGCAATGTATGTATTCAATGCAATTCCTATTAAAATACCAATGTCATACTTCAAAGATATAAAACAAATATTCCAAAAATTTACATGGAAACAAAAAAGAACACAAACAGCCTCAGCAGTCTTGAAAAAGAAATATAAAGCAGGGGTATCGCACTTCCTAATATCACATTTTACTACAAATCCATTATACTCAAAATAGCTTGGTACTGACATAAGAACAGGCATACAAATAATCTGAACAGAACAGAGAACCGAGAAATAAACTCACACCTTTATGGTCAACTGATATTTGACAAAGGAGGTAAGAGTATACAATGGAGTAAAAACAGTCTCTTTAACAAATGGTGCTGGAAAAATTGGACATGTACATGCAAGAAAATAAAACTAGACCACCAACTTACACCATTCACAAAACTAAACTCAAAATGAATAAAAGACTTGAATGTAAGTCATGAAACCATTATCATCTTGAAAGAAAACATAGGGAGTAAGTTCTCCGACATCTCTGGCAGCAATATATTTGCTGATTTAACTCCACGGGCAAGTAAAATAAAGCACAGGATGAACAAATGGGACTATATAAAATTAAGAAGCTTTTGAACAGCAAAAGACAACATGAATAAAATAAAAAGACAACCCACACAATGAGATAACATATTCCCCAACACGTCCAATAAGGGGTTAATAACTAAAATCTACAAAGAACTTGTAAAACTCAATACCAGGAAAGTAAACAATCCAATCAAAAATTGGGCAAAAGAACTGAATAGACACTTCTCCAAAGAGGACATACAGATGGCCAATGGGCATATAAAAAAATGTTCAAAATCACTAATCATTAGAGAAAAGCAAATTAATACCTCAATGAAATACCACCTCATACTTGCCAGAATGGCGCTCATTAACAAAAGAACACATAACAAGTGCAGGTGAGGGTGTGGAGAAAAGGGAACCCTCCTGCACTGCTGGTGGGAATGCAGACTGGTGTAGGCAATGTGGAAAACAATATGGAGAATCTTCAGAAAATTAAAAATAGAACTGTGTTTTCACCCAGCTATCCCACTTTTAGGAATATATTCTAAGAATAACATCACCGATTCAAAAGAAGAAATGCACCACTGTGTTTATTGAAGTATTGTTTAGAATAGCCAAGATCTAGAAACAGCCCAAGTGTCCATCAGTAGATGAGTGGATTAAAAAGCAGTGGTATATGTACACCATGGAATACTATAGGGCTGTGAAAAAGAAAGAAATCTTACCCTTTGTGACAACATGGATGGACCTAAATTCTATTATGTTAAGTGAAATAAGCCAGGCAGAGAAAGAAAAATATCATATGACTTCGTTCATACGAGGAATCCAATGAACAATGTGAACTGAGGAATGAAGGAGAGGTGGAGAAGGGGTCAAAGAGTTCAGGGGGAAAGCAGGCAGAGGGAAAGGGGATGAGAAGAGGGGATCAAAGAAAGGAAAGACATTAGTGAAAGTATATAACATAACACAGAGATAGGGGGCAGGATAGTAAATCATGGTGGAAAGGGGGAAAGTGGTGGAGGAGGGGGCAAATGGTGTATCAAGGAGAACAAGGGGGGGAGTGAGGGAGATATATTCAGGGGTACACTTGTAACTCTGTAAATACAACAAATTAAAATCAATAAAAAAGACTAAATTATACAGTCATTATTGCATACTTTATGACATAAATGTATTTTCAACCTTAATAAAACATTAAAAACTTGTGCTCTTTTTCTTAATATCTACACAGCAAACAAAATTTTATTGAACCATGTATATATAAGTAAAAGATCTACACAGGTATTTTTAACATAGGCTAAATGGTTTTGTCATCACTAAATGATTAATTTAGGATCCTAGCTTGATATACAAACTTACTCCCCACAGACTTTAATTTACATGCAAAACATATGGTTTCTAAATCAAATGAAAAATTTTCTAACAAAGACTTTTTTATTTAGTTTTTTTTATTATAAAATTTTAATAAATCATTAATCACTCTTTCTTTTTTTTCAATGTACAAGTAATGGCTAAAACATTTCAAGGATGCCTACAGAGATTTCCTGACTTGAAAAATTGCTCACATTTTGAGAAGGAAGTAACAAAACACAAAAAGAGAGAGGTAAATTTTTGTTAGAGAAGTAATAGACCCACCACCTGTGCTTATTTCTTCTAAGCAGGTCTAGTAATGGATGACAGCATTTTAATAGAAATACTCACTCCCCAAGTACAACTTATTTTTCATTAACAGGGAAAAAAGGCAAGCACTGATATATTTACATTCTATAAACATGGTTTGAAACGATGATTAGGCTCTGGCCAGTTGCCTAGTGGACAGAGCCTCTGCCCCTCATATGAATGTCCCAGGTTTGATTTCTGGTCAGGGTATACAGGAGAAATGACCAACTGCTTGTCTCCTTCTCTCTTTCCCCCTTTCCTTCCCCTTTGCCCTCCAGCAGCCAGTAAGCCAGTGGCTCTAGTTCCAGCGTGGCCTGGGTGCTGAGGATGGCTGCGTTGATGGAGCACTTCAGCCTAAGGTGCTAAAAATAGCTATGTAACACCCCCCCACACACACACACACCCAAAGGAGTTTGCCCTGGGCAACTGCAGGAGTCTGCCTAACTATCTCCCCTCCTCTCGCCTAAAAAAAAAATAATAAAAAAGAAATAAAATGGTGACTCACAAGATTCCAGTTCTCAAACAATATGTCACTAGGAAGTCATTTCTTCTGACTTTGTCATTACTAATTTGAAACTCTATACCCCAGTGTCTGATCCTAATTTCACTTTATTTAGAATGCAGCAGAATTTGTTTCAGATTCACATCGGAAGTATGTTATTTTTATATGCACTTGTACAATTTCAGGTGAAAAAGTATCTGAAATCCAACCCTGGAGTTCATTACAAATCATTTCATGTGGTCTGTCTTGGAAGTCTTTGGCAACTTCACTGGGACAGGATATAAGAACATAATAATGATAAGAGATGAGAAAACCACTGAACACAGATTTCTCTTTTTATCATTATTGCCATCTTTGTTAGCGGTTAAAGATGAGATTGAGGACCATGTTGTTGGTGATGGTGTTAGTAGATGTTTTGGGTTCTTATTTTTATTTTTTGTATGACTTGGGTTAAGTAATTATATATAAAATTTTCTATATCCAGAGATTTGGGTCTCCTAATATCTTGGAGGCAAACACTAGAGTGCCTGGCTCTGATAGATGTGTTGCATGTCAGGTTAAAGGAGTTCTGCACTGTACATTGTATGTATTCATCAGTGAACCTCTTCTTCAAAAACAAATTGTCCTTTGAAAATCATTTCTAAGGCCCCCTACCTGGTTCTGGTAAGCAAATGTGAAAGTCAGTACTAGAGAATTGTTCTCTGTAAATTTGCTCAATTACTTGAGTGCCATTGGATACTATTGCTAAATGTTTTGTTTTGTTTTTTTGTATTTTTCTGAAGCTGAAAACGGGGAGAGACAGTCAGACAGACTCCCGCATGCGCCCGACCGGGATTCACCCGGCACGCCCACCAGGGGCGATGCTCTGCCCCTCCGAGGCGTTGCTCTGCCGCGACCAGAGCGACTCTAGTGCCTGGGGCACAGGCCAAGGAGCCATCCCCAGCGCCCGGGCCATCTTTGCTCCAATGGAGCCTTGGCTGCGGGAGAGGAAGAGAGAGACAGAGAGGAAGGAGGGGGTGGGGGTGGAGAAGCAAATGGGCGCTTCTCCTATATGCCCTGGCCGGGAATCGAACCCGGGTCCCCCGCACGCCAGGCCGACGCTCTACCGCTGAGCCAACCGGTCAGAGCCCCTGGATGTTTTTTACTGCACTTTTTCCTCTATAGTGCAGGTATTAATCTTTGAAATCTCAAAACAGAAAGAAGACGTGACTGATTTTATGTGCCAGGTTTATGGGAATAACTTTTCATGGTAGGTAAAAGGCTTACAGCATATTTAGAGAATAAAGACATCTATATAATCAATTCAGAATGATTAAACTTTTATGATTGTACTATCTCACTTCAATGCTTGAATCATAAACTATTTTTTAAGTTAATCTCTACCACTTATTTGGCTTTATAATTACAGATAATGTCTAAATTTGAGATCTATGTTCCTGAATTTATAAAATAAAATAAAAATAAACATAATTAATAGACACTATTATCTATATTTTATACATATTCATATATATTTATTTTATTTATATATTTAATATATTTTATATAAACTATTATTATGTAACTAATTTCCTGCTGAGGATATCCTATTTTGTGACACAGGTGGCAGCCATTAACATTATTTTAATAAGGTTATGTAGCAACCAAGAAGAAATATGTAGAACATCACTATAATAAATCAAATAAGAACATGTTAGAAAGAAATAGAAAACAAGAGCTTATTAAAGAATGATAATAATCAATCTTTACTCTAACTCTTTAATTGGAAGGCATGTATTTGTGTGTGTCAGTTTAGCCATGTGAATCACAGGTAACCTATTTCATGACAATCTATAAGATAAATATCTTAATAATAGCAAAAGTTCAATCTTTATAGTTTTAAATTTTTGAATTAAAATTTCAAAGCAAGTGGTAGTCAACCTTGGCCCCACTTTATAATCACTATCATTCTATTCAAAGCAACCATGAAATTTTAAATTTCACATGGCTAAACTGACACACTGTTATATGAGTTTTGAAATGTTATACTAACTCCCATTTTCCAAGACACACATTCCAAATTTAAACTCTTCTCAAAATATACACTCTATCTTTCACGGATTTACGATGATTGACAATTACTAAAGTTACTACAATTACTACTTGCCTTGATTTCCTTTGTCTCACTTCACTGTTTGATCTCAATATACAAAAGTAAAATATTACTTAGGAAATAACTATTATCTGAGTATTAATAATTTAAATACTACTTGTCCAAAAAAAATAAACTGAGTCAAAATGATTTCTCATATAAATTTCAATTAACCAACCTTTTATTAGAGATATAAAATATGATAAGTTTCTAGTATAGCATATAGATATTTTTTATTTGTTTAAAATATAATTGAAACCAATATTAATTAAATTTCAGATATAAAACTACCAACTGTGTCATAATAATTTAAAATTAGTTGCCAGACATAATAATTATAAGATTACAAACATATCATCCAAATGAAACTCTCAGGTTCTTCCAATACAAACATAATAAAATCAGAGAGAAAGAAATTCTGCATTTCAGACTGCACTAGTCTCTTAGGGATACTGTATCCAACTCACTGCACCGAGTATTGTAAAGAAATTCAAAAAAAATAAAATAAAAATAAAAAATAAAAATAAAAAGAAATTCAAAGCTACCTGAACCTCAATTATTCAATAGACTTTACATATAAATCATTACCCTTGAAGTCATATTTTCCTTAATGAAATTTGTATTTACTGTAAAATAATATTTATATTTTATAAACACATCTTTTAAATTATAACTTGGGGTTTTCCATTTATTTTTCCATTATAATTCAGTTGGGCTTAAAGAAAATATTTTAATCAGCTTTGGAAATTTTTAGTACACAATATCTAGCATTTCCTAATTTTCAATAATTTTTATCTTACTAACAAACATATACAATGCTATTGATAATTTCATAAGTTCTAAATTCATATAAAAAGAAAATACAGTATATCTCTTCAAAAAAAAAAAAAAAAAAAGACATGTCTTTTGGAGCAGGGGCCCAGCTGCCTGCTCTGAATGTGAAAGCTTTCCGAAAGCTTGATGGGCCAGCTGATAATGAAGGTGTTGCTGTCTGATGGTCTGGGATCCACATAGGCACACAGGATAAATTTTAATCACAATTAGTGCTAATGTGGTAGCAAGAGTGAGACAATATTCAGATGTGACTAATTTATTACATTAGCTACACTAATTAAGCTCAGCTTAGTTGTTCAAATTTATACAAATGTTTCAGAAGAAATAATTAAGCTCTTCTGTTTTTTATTTCTTATTTTTTGGAGACTTTTTTTATTTTTTATCAGAAATCAGCTCTCTCGTTTTATCACCGTAACACTGTGAGGGCCCTCAGCAGGTTGCTGAATCTAGCACTTGCTTTCAAGAAGAAATACACCTGTACCAGGACGACAGTACTTGGCAGTCATTTCCTGGCCTACAGCCTAATAGATATTTTGTCTGTCTTTGGTGACAGTAACATAAATTTAGAGCTGAAAGGACCTGAGGTCATCTAGTCTAACCTAAGCATCTTTTAAAACAAATGAAGTAGTACGTTTATTTCATCCTTTTCTACTTCTGCACTGTATATTTCCAGAAAAGCCTTTGAGACAGCTTATAATAAAAGACAAAGATGCTATAAAACAAGGGCAAAATGACAGAGTAATGAAGGAAGTGACAGTTTTATAAGGACAGTATACCTAGGAAGAAGAGACTATATACTTCAACCTAAAAGTTAGCCCTACGCCTCTTGTTTGTGAAGGCCAAAAGGAAAACTAGAATTCAGAAAGGTTGTACTAATTAATAAAAGTAGTACCTGCATATGTGAGCAGCCATTAACTCTAAAGCAGAATGCACGAATCTTTAACTAAGAGATAATCAACAATAAAACAAATAATATTCAATGGCAATTTCAAAGTTTAAAAATATGTATACATGGCCCATTTATTGATATATATGAATCTTTGTTAAAAGCTGCCCTCATAATGTTATTAAATTAGAGTTCTGAGTAGGCATTTCTACTGGGACATGGCTATCATATTCGGTAAATAACATGGTCCTTAGAAGAGCATATGGTTAATAGTTTCTTAATGAAATAAATGAAATTTTATTTTCACTTTTAATTGCTATTTTATTTTACCACTCAAAGAATATATTATCTGGGTAATGAAGTAAAGCTCTGTAGACAAAGAATCTGAGGGTTCAAGTGACTTAAGATAAGTCACAAAGCATAGGTCTGGTCTGATAAGTGATTTTCAACCTTTTTTTTTCATGGCACAAACACACACTAATTACTAAGGTCAGTGCCCCTGACTAAATACAACCATTTTCATCTCATGGCACAAATAAATTAGTTACTAAAGAAGAAGAGGTCAGGGCCCCTTTTTCTTTAGTAATTAGTTTATGAGTATGTGAGAAACAAAGGTTGAAGTTGCCTCCATACCCTCCCTACACAGTAAAATAGGAACACAGAGAACAATTTACTAACAAATTAATATCAATGAGAGGGAAAAGAGAAGTCATATGGTAAAATGTATTATAACTAATAACTAATTAAATATTTCATAATAGATTTCCTAATCTTACACAAATGAAATCATTTTAAAATGTGTTGCTTCCTTTGCCTGACCGGGTGGTGGAGCAGTGGATAGAGCGTTGAACTGGGATGCGAAGGGCCCAGGTTCGAGATCCTGAGGTTGCCGGTTTGAGCACAGGGTTGCTTGCCTGAGCGTGGGATCATAGACATGACCCCATGGTCGCTGGCTTGAGCCCAAAGGTTGCTTGCTTGAACCTAAGGTCACTGGCTTAAATCAGGGGTTGCTGGCTTAAGCAAAGGTTCACTTGCTCTGCTATAGCCCACAGGTCAAGGCACATATGAGAAAGCAATCAATGAACAACTAAAGTGCCTCAAGGAAATATTGATGCTTCCCGTCTCTCTCTCTTCCTGTTTGTCTGTTCCTACCTATCCCTCTCTCTGATTATGTTTCTGTAAAAAATAAATAAATAAAAATGTGTTGCTTCTTTTATAAAGAAATTTATTTGTCAGATGTAATTTTCAAAAGTTAAGTCAGATCTATTACTAGTACTCTATGACTTGGATAGTCTTGATAGGTAGTCTATGTAGTTCTGTATTGGGGATGGGACCAGTGGTGGGATTCAAATAATTTAACAGTTGGTTCTCTGCCCTAATGACCATTGTATGTATAAAAAAAGATATACTGAAAGATAGTTTATTCTTTCATGCACTTAACACTTAAATAAGAACAATAAAAGAGTTACACAAAACTAGATAATAAGAAAGTTGTAAGATATTAATGAAAAATATTAAATAATACCTGACAAAAACAACAAAACTATTAAGATATTTTTGTATTGCAGGGAGACAAACAGACTCCCGCATGTACCCAGACCAGGATCTACCCAGCAAGCTCCCAATGAGGAATACTCTGCTCATCTGCGGCCACTGCTCTGTTGCTTGGCAACCTGGGTATTTTAGCACCTAAGGCAAGGCCATGGAACCATCCTCAGTGCCCAGAGACAACTTGCTCAAACCATTCGAGCCATGGCTGCACAAGGGGAAGAAAGAGACAGAGATTAGGGGGAGGGGTGGAGATGAAGATAGTCATCTCTCTTGTGTGCCCTGACTGGGAATTGAATCCAGAACTCCCATATGTCTGGCTGACACTATTGCTGAGCCAACCAACCAGGGCTTCATATTGCTTCTTGATTGGCATCTTCATTTGTGATTTTTTTTTTCACCTATGGACAGAATGAACTTTACTATGGGCACTTAGAATATGCTGTTGCACAGATGAAAATTTAAAAAGAGTAAGGAATGTAAATTTGGGATTTCCACATTGGGCATTACCCAGGCACCCACCTTAGAACCCTTGATTACAAGTGCCATTTTAACAGCTGGTTCACTGAACTAAAAAAAAAAAAAATTAGGTTTCAGTTCTGCTGAATTTGTGTGAACCGGATGAATCCCACCACTGGATGGGACCCTGTCAAGCGTGTCCAAAGCTCTGAATTTTGTAGCTTAATTAAGAACACTTTTCTGTCTGACCAGATGGTGGCACAGTGGATACAATTTTGACCTGGGATGCTGAGGACCCAGGTTTTGAAACCTTGATGTCACCAGTTTGAGTGCAGGCTCATCCAGCTTGAGTGTGGGATCACCAGCTTGAGCACAGGGTCGCCAGCTTGAGCATGGGATTATAGACATGACTCCATGGTCGCTGGCTTAAACCCAAAGATTGCTGGTTTAAAGCTCAAGGTACTGGCCTGAGCCCAAGGTCACTGGCTTGAGCAAGGGGTCACTGGCTCAGCTGCAGCCCCTCGGTCAAGGCACATATGAGAAAAAAATCAATGAACAACTAAGGTGCTACAACTATGAGTTGATGCATCTCGTCTCTCTCCTCTCTCTGTCTGTCCCTCTCTCTCTCTCTCTCTATTCTAAAAAAATTAAAGAACATTTCTTCATGTGTCCTCTGCTCTTGTTTTGTTTTCATCATGACCAAATCAGATATTAATGAAATCTAGGCATTATAATATAATAAGAACTAAAAGGAGATATACATATATAGTAGGCATATATATGAATATAACTATACATATATATTGTGTTGTGAGTAAACAAAACAAATGTTATTCTTGTCTTACTTATTAATTATGTATAATTTTTCATTCAAACTATAAACCTGCATTGCCACACACACACAAACACACACATACACACACACATTTAATAGCAAAACAGTGAAGTTCCTGGGCCCATGAAAGAGATTGGGTTTTAAAAGATTTATAAATAATAACTTTTCTTAACAAAATAACTTTGCAGTAATTAGTATTTAGAAACAAATTAGAATTGAGCCTAACACATCAGTTTTAATATACAGTTTCAATCTTGTCTTCAATTCCAGCTTTAGGTTCTGTAAAACAATTCTGTTTTGTGGTCTATTTAATCTCAACATAAAAAAATGAAAGGTTTCATATCACAGTTACTGTGAAGATGAAGGAAGAGGAGGTAGGAGAATAACTAAGCTTTCTGTCCATACTTAATCTTCTGCAGACCATAGCCAAATTCCTATCAGTCCTAAAAAAGCAATCCACTTGTGTAATAAAATTTGTTTCCCACTGCATATGAGTGATTGCTTCTCTAGCTATATCTTGGCAAACCCAGCTACACTGTGCAGAAAACAACTGGACTTAGTGCCATAGGCAGGACTATATGTGACTAAGGACTTTTAGATTCCTAATAGTGGTGATTACCCTAGGAACACACACTTGGCTGACTCCATATATGAAAAATATGCATACATAGAATGCAGAGTCCAAATAGAATTGATGTTTCCTATCCAGATGATCCTGAGCTCCCACACTTCTTGGCAAGTTTGGCCAATCACTCCTTTACACTCTGCTTTCCCTCTATTACCTTCTTTCAATACCTTAAATGATTTCTACCAGGTCCCTAAGGATTTACATGCTACCTCCTCCACACCTGGAAAGTTCTATCCATTTAGACCCTGTTTCAGTTGGCTGTACTAAACTTTAAAAAGATTTTTGCAGCTGTGATTAAATGAAAGATTTTGTGACTACCCTGGATTATCTGGGTGGACCATAAAGGCAACCACCTGTAACCCATTAAGTGGCAATCACAGGACAATTTCTTTTTTACAGAGGGGAAGGAGAAGGCAGTGGTACTGCCAAGCAAGTATTGGAGTGATGCTGACACAAGCCCAGGAATGCCAGAAACTGGAAGAGGCAAATAATAGATTCTCCCCTAGAGCCTTTAGAGGGAACTCAGCCTTACTTGTAATTTGATTTTACTCAGTGATGCTGATTGCAGACTTCTGATCTCCAGAACTATCAGGGAATACATCATTTTTGTGGCTGTAAGTGTCCTAATGGTATTGTTACAGCAGCCACAGGAAACTAATACAACTGTCAGCAAGGGTACCCATTCTAGGTTATTTTCTCTCATTCCAGTTATGCTTTGTAGCACTATGTTTTCTGGGGTGCATGTATCATTAGTGTAATTAAGTAATTAATTGTATAATTTTTTTGTGACAGAGACAGAGACAGAGAGAGGGATGGATAGGGACAGAGAGACAGAAAGGAAGAAAGATGAGAAGCATCAATCCTTCCTGTGGCACCTCAGTTGTTTATTGATTGCTTTCTCATATGTGCCTTGACCTGGGGGCTACAGCAGAGCAAGAGATCCCTTGCTCAAGCCAGTGACCTTGGGCTCATGCTGGTGAGCCTTGCTCAAACCAGATGAGCCTGTGCTTGGGCTGGCAACCTCGGGGTCTCGAACCTGGGTCCTCTGCATCCCAATCCAATGCTCTATCCACTGCGCCACCACCTGGTCAAACTGTACAATGATTTGTTTAATGTCTGTCACTCCCTGCTAGACTCTAAATTCTCAAAATATGACAGCACAATATATTTTTGTTATCTGAGTAAATGTATGACTGCTACAAAAGTAAACTAAAGAACAATTTTCAGGCAATGGCATATATTTTTCATAATTGGTACTTATAAATAAATATGAGTCATTCCTAAATATTCTTGAATCTGATAACAAGTACTTGAATATATCATTTTACTTAAATGGCAATTTGGTCCTGTTTTAAAAACTTTTGATAGTCTATAATGGTGTCACATCCAAGTTCCTATTAGAAAAAAAAGAAACAAGTAAATAAAACAGAAAAGAACACCACAAAATTAAAGAACACTAGATACCTAAACTGACATTCCTATAAGAAAGTCAGTTGTATCTATAAGAACAATTAATTTAGACCATCCTTTCCATATTTTATTTAATGAAAAATTCCTGTAGACTCTATCTACTCAAAGTGTCCAGTCTCAGAGTGGAGGTGACTGCCTCCAACATGACCATTCTAGTTTAAGCCACACCTATTTCCTCACCTTATTAATACAAATGCTTCCTAATTGGGCTCCCCACTTCCATCATTGATCCCCTTCAGCTATTCTTAACACAAGGTCCAGAAAAATATTATCAAGCAAAATTAAGACCTTATCACTTCACTTCTCAGCTGAAACCTTTCCATGGCTCTCATTTCAGTTACAGAAAAAGCCAAAATCCTTACAATGGCCTTCAAGAAGCTGTCTCCATATTCTACCACTTCTTCACTTGTCTGGAACATCTAGGGATCCTCTTCTCCTTCTTCACTATGTTCTAGCTGCACTGGCTTCCAACATGCTACTGTATGAATAAGTCCATATGGTTCTGATTCAGGGTTTATTTTGCACAAGCTTGTCCTGTCTTTGGAGTGCTTTTTTTTTTTTTTTTCTCAGCAAAGCATGGTTCCTCCTCATCTCCTTCAAGTGTCTTTTTAAATGCCTTCTATCTGATATGTAATTGCCATGTGTGGCAGTTTTAAACATGGTATCAAAATAGGTTAATAGTCTTCTCACCAAGACATATGTCTATATCCCCTTTCCTTGAATCTGGGCATGGTTTGGACTGCTGTAACCAATACAATATGGCAGGTCATTTCGTTTGACTTCTAAGGCTAGATAGTAAAAACCCACACAGCTTCCACCTGGTTCCATTGGAATGATAAATCTGTGGAAACCCAGCTACCAAATAAAAAGTTCAAACTCCCCATCCCCTGATTCCACCATGACGGAGAAACCACGTGTAGGCTCCCAATGAAAAGTCCCTTCCTGCTGAACCCAGACTGCTAGCCACTCCCACTGACTTACAAGACACAGGGAAGAAAATGTCCCTGGAGCCCTCCAGACAGGTTTGTTTGCCAGCTGAGTAACACTGGTCACCCTAGTTAGTGATGTGGGAGCAGAAGAATCACGCAGATGAATCCTGCTGGATTCCTGACCTACATACAGATATATAAATCTTTTGTTGTTTTGTTAAGTTACTAAATTGTGAGGTAGTTTCCTAAGCAACAATATTAACTGTAACACCATGCTGCCTCTACTGCCACCAATCCCTATCCTCCTCTCTTGAATTATTTCCTTCATAGTATATAACTTTTTTTTAACAAATCAAGTAATTAGCTTTTGTATTTTATGATAACCCCTATTACAGAGGGATTTTTATGTTTTACTCTCTGACGTACAAAAAAATCTACCTATAACGTAGCTGTTACTCAATAAACACTTGTTGAACTTATAATGAGTAATATTAAACAGTAATAAAGGTTATAAAAAATAAGGTTAAAATTACATTTAATAAAAATTTAACAAACACAGAAAATGCTATTTACAAAGCATTAGCAAGTTTACAGAAGACCAAAAAATTAAGTATGATAAACAGATTAATTATACCACTTACTATTAAAAACAAAAACTTCTCAGATTGAATTTTAAAAACTAAATCAAAAAATAAAACTTTTTTTTCCAGGAAATATACAAATGTTACTAAAAGTTTAATAATATAAAAATGTTGGAGTAGGAACATTGATTTCTAATAAAGTAGAATTTATGGGGAAAATTTCCAATGAAAATATAAAAATATTTCACTGCACAAGGCAAAATATCCAATGACTGTAAGAACATTAATAATTCTTTATTCAATGAGTTATATACTATCAACATTTATGAAGCAAAATGTATGCATGATACATTGAATACATAAAGATAAAATTATAGCTAGAAGACATTTGTCATAAAATTAGTATTCCTCTCAGTTATAACTGATTAAATAAATATTTTAAAGAATATAACTTGAGCATAGAATGTATAATATTTTAATACATATATACAAAAACTTATGTAGCACAAAGAATATTTTTCTTTCAAGTCTCCATTGAAAAATGAAGAATGGATTACATTTAAGACCACAAGTAAACTTTCAAAATATTTTTAAAAGTAGTAATTATATGGATTATATTACCTACCCAAAACTCAAAAGAGCTAGAAAGTAAGGGAAAGATAAAACAGAGCAATACTACCATAACTGCTGCTATTTAATAATACTTAAAAATAGTTTTCTCTACATTATTTGTTATTTAAAAGAAGGAAACCCAGTCAATTATTAGAAAGATAATCACAAATCCAACTCTAAATTCCTAGCCAAAAATACTGTCATTTGTATTGAAAAGTTTTAAATAATTATTTAAATTAAAAATGTAGAAATTCCACAGTAAAACATATAAAAGTAAAGAAGGCATGTTAATTAAAACTGAAAATTAATAGTTATTAAAAAAATCATTCAGAGCTGATAAACATGAGTTTATACTTTAACAAATAACCCATAATATAGAAAAGTGTGACAAATATACTAGGAACAAAAACTGAAAAAACATAACATTTTAAGTAGAAAAACAAATACAGAAAATGTAGAAATTGTTTTAAATACAGCAAATACCAATCTAGAAAATTAATTACCTGTTTCCCATCTACTTCTCCATCCCTCCCCCACTCCTTCCTCTCTGTCTCTCTCTTCCCCTCCCGCAGCCAAGGCTCCATTGGAGCAAAGTTGGCCCGGGTGCTGAGCACAGCTCCATGGCCTCTGCCTCAGGCGCTAGAATGGTCCTGGTTGCAACAGAGCAATGCCCCAGATGGGCAGAGCATCGCCCCCTGGTGGGCATGCCGGGTGGATCCCAGTCAGGCACATGCAGGAGTCTGTCTGACTGCCTCCCCATTTCCCACTTCAGCAAAAAAAAAAAAAAAAAAAAAAAAAAAAGGCATGTACTGGGTAAGTAAAATTTTAACTTTAAAAATGGTAAATAAGGTAAATATATTTTACCTTATTCAATTATTTGCAAAACAAAACCCTGAAAACATTTGAAATTACTTAAGTTTCTGTTAGAAACTCCATAACTAGTTTTATTATTATCTTTTTTTTTAATCTAGTAAAATGAAGCTCAGGCTATAAAATATGTATAAAAGCCTAAAATAGAGTAACTGACTTTCCAATTCATTTTACAAAGCAAATATAACTCTGATACTAACTCTTGAAAAAAGTCAAAATAGAAAGAACAAAATATGTAAATAGCATCTCCTATGAACGTAGTTAAAATATTCTTAACTGAAGAAAAGCCTACTGAATTCCATATTAGTAAGAAATCATCCATATCATTGATCTGGAATTCAAATTCAGGTATACAAAGACGGTGTTCCACTAAAAAATGTATGTTAATATGACACAACCTAACAATAAACCTTTTTACTTACTTTATATTGTGTACTTGACTTACCATGATTAAAATAACCACAGTATATTAAACCAACAGGCACTTTTATTATTATCTAGCTCTAGCCAAAATCAAAAGATGGGAAAACAAGTAAGTATTGTATCAAAAAAAGAAAAAATAATCACTAATGGTTTTTATAACCATCTAAATATAAGTTCTGCGTGATCACATGAATGATATAAAAATCACTAAGGAAATCTGTACAACTTTACCAAAAAATAAACCTCTATGTGAGACAATATGATTTCACAGAAAAGTTTCAGACTATTGTTCATCACAAAGATTGAATCTGATCATTACAAAGATTGAGTCCGAATTCTATTTTGAACTTGAACTCACAATGTGGACTTTTTTGTCATTTGTTAAATCTTGAGCCTCAATTACTTTATGTTTAAAATATCAGTGGTGTATTCTAATAATCAGGATGGCTATGAGTATTGAGTGAAATCATACATGCATATTGCCACTAATACATCATTTGAACAAATATTAGTTACTATTAATTTGATCTGAAGGAGGAATACAAAAGCATTCATTTTAGGATGCTTCATTTTTCTCCAATCATAGACATACAGAAGGTATACAGAATCAAAGGAAAAAATATTGAAAAGAACATTTCCAAAACGAGAGGATTAATTACTCCTTATACAAACTGCACCTACATAAGTTTGTATGATTACATACATTGCTTCAAAATAATGCAAAACCTCAAGTAATAAACTATTTGAGTTAATTGTATTATGCCATTATCAGTTTCCTGATTTTGATAATGCACTGCAGTTAAATCAGATTTTCATCGTTGGGGTAAGATGGTAATGAATATATGGGGTCTCTACACTTTGTTCACAACGTCTTGTGAGTCTTTAATTATTTTAAATTTAAAAATAAAAATATTAATCCTAACTGAAATCTAATAGAAGATAGGTCAAGAAGAGAAAAAGGTACGAGACAAATTAAAGAGTGAAATGTCTTAGAAATAGTGATTCTTATCATTCAAACTGGAAGAATGAGAAACAGAGACAAATATATATATATATATATATATATATATATATATATATATATTTAGTGTTTCAACAGAGAGGGTATTTTTATTTTATTTTAACTGAACTTGTTGGGATGACACTGGTTAACAAAATTATACACAGGTATAATTCTACAACACATCTTCTGTTATTCATTACCACCCCCCAAATTAAAGTCAAGGCTAGAAATTTTATCTGAGTGATAATTTTTTTAAAAAAATGATTAAATGAAGTACAAATTTATTACTGAAGGCCCTGGCCAGGTGGCTCAGGGGTAGAGCGTCGGCCTGACATGTGGAAGTCCTGGTTCAGTTCCCGGCCAGGGCACACAGGAGAAGCGCCTATCTGCTTCTCCAGCTTTCCCCCTCTCCTTTCTCTCTGTCTCTCTCTTTTCCCGGCCTGCAGTAAAGGCTCCATTGAAGCAAAGTCGGCCCAGGCCTTGAGGATGGTTCCATGGCCTCCACCTAGGTGCTAGAATGGCTCAGATTACAGCGGAGCATCACCCCAGAGGGGCCGAGCATCACCCCCTAGTGGGCATGCCGGGTGGATCCTGGTTGGGCGCATGTGGGAGTCTGTCTGCTTCCCCCACCCTGCTTCTCACTTCGGAAAAATACAACAACAAAAATTATTACTGAAGAAAATACTATTAAATTAACTATCAGCAACCCCTGCAGTTAAGATACACTGTGTATAAAGTTTTCAAAATCTCAGTTATTTTAAAAAATAACATACCTCTTTAACATACCCTTTTCAGTGGTGCTATAAAGTATTAATTACTGTTAAAACATCACTTACTGTGTGCTAAGGGCAGCTACAAAAAAAAGGTTACTGTTCTTGAACAATGTAAACCAAGGGAAGATATGAAACTGTCAAGTCTATTAAGAATAAAATGGGAGAGCAAAGATTCTAAGCAGAGACTGAATACTTCTATTTTATGCAGACAAAAGGGCATCCAATAAAGGCCACATATGACCCATTACTCAAGAGACCAAACCTTAGAGACACAAATCTGACACTTACTATTTCCTTTAAAGCAACACTGTAAATCTCTTGGAACCTACAGCAACACCCTTAGAGACTGGAGATTACCTGATGATTTCTGAACTGATGTTTGACATAACACTGACATGTTGAATATTTTTCTTTAGCCACAGGAGATCCTCAGTTTCAAAAATAAGTCAAAGGAGCATATACTCAATTCATTCTTTGTTACTGAGTGGTTTGTTTTTGCTAAATAATTTATGGAAAATTAGCACAAAATGATAGCTACAATATAGTGTAGAAATACCAAGCTGATGAGAAACCTGAATATTATTACCAACACGAGATAAGAAGGGCAGTCAGCAAATAAAGGTCAAATGAAAGAATCAATTTAAGTTTCCATGTAATGTCAACTCTAAAATGCAGTTTCAGCAAAAGACTGGACAAAGATAGTTTGGTTTTCTGTTTTTCTTGCCTAAACTATTCTTTGAAATTTTCTCTCTTGAGGACATACATCATTAAAAAAATATTAAAATCTAAACAAATGTTTCTTACTTTTGACTCATAATTTAAATTTGTCCATGGTAAATGAATCAAATGAAGAATATTTAAAATACAAGGACAAAAAAAATCATCATAGCATTATCTGGGTGGGAAAAATTAAAATAATAATGTACATTAGTGGATTGTGGCAGATTCATTCTAGAGAATCATATACAAACATTAACATTTATTTATTAAAAATCAACAGAGGATTATTCTGGCTACACTATGTTAAAATGAAAAAAATCATTATTAAAACTGTATAATAAACCATATTAAAATAAGTATATACTAAGAAAACTTAATAACACATTTCCAAAAATATACTAAAATTTATTGTTCATGCTAGGGCATTAGGGAAGTTAAGGAGGGACTACTAATAAATTATTTAGATCATAAGTACAAATTGAGAACCTCCTGGAGACACAACAACATGTGTCACCCTACTTAATATATATCAATTTGTATATTTAACTCTGTATAGCAAAAGTTCAGAATGGACTTTTTTAGACACCTTTAACAATTCACTATATTGTTACTGTCAGCCATGACAGTTTTGTCAAGTGCTGTTCAATATTGAGGTAATGAGGTGTAAGGGAACACCCTCAGGAGGGGGCCAGAATGCCTAAATCCCCAAGTCTGGACACTTGGATAAAAACGTCATTCCATAGTATATATGTACCACATCTTCTTTATCCAATCTTCTATTGAAGGGCTTTTTGGTTGTTTTCATGTCTTGGCCACTGTGAATAATGCTGCAATAAACATGGGGCTGCATGTGTCTTTACATATCAATGTTTTTAAATTTTGGTGGTATATACCTAATAGAGGGATTGTTGGGTCATATATTAGTTCTATTCTTAATTTTTTTTTAGTAAACACCATACTTTCTTCCATAATGATTGTACTACTTTACATTCCTACCAACAGTGGATGAGGGTTCCTTTTTTTCCATAGCCTCTCCAACACTTGTTATTACCCATCCTGTTGATAATAGCTAATCTAACAGGTGTGAGGTGGTATCTCATTGTAGTTTTTATTTGCATTTCTCTAATTGCTAATGAAGATGATCATTATGTATCTATTGGCCATTTGTATTTCTTCATGGGAAAAGAGTCTGTTCGTGTCCTCTCCCATTTTTTTTATTGGATTGTTTGCTTGTTGTTGAGTTTTGTGAGTTCTTTGTATATTTTGGATATTAGCCCCTTATCTGAGCTGTTTTTGAAAATATCACCTTTCATTTAGTTGACTGTCTGTTTTATTGTCAGTTTCTTTTGTTGTGCAAAAAGCTTCTTAGTCTGATGTAGTCTCATTCATTTATTTTTGCCTTCACTGCCCTTGTCTTTGGAGTCAAACTCATAAAATGTTCATTATGGTCGAAGTCCATGAGTTTAGCACCTATGTTCTCTTCTATGCAATTTATTGTTTCATAACCTATATTTAGGTCTTTGATCCATTTTGCATTAATTTTGGTACAAGGAGACAAACTGTAGTTGAGTTTCATTCTTTTGCACGTGGCTCTTCAGTTTTGCCAGAACCATTTATTGAAGAGGCTTTCTTTTCTTCATTGTGTGCTTTTGGCTCAGACAAGAGAAAGAAATAAAAGGAAAGAAGAAGTAAAGGTCTCTCTTTTTGTAGATGATATGATTCTGTACATAGAAAACCCCAAAGACTCCACTGAAAGACTATTAGAAAAAAATAAACCAATACAGTAAGGTCACAGGATACAAAATTAATATATAGAAGTCTATTGCTTTCTTATATGCCAACAATGAATCTTCATAAAATGATCTCAGAAAAAGAATCCCTTTTATGGTTACAACAACAACAAAAATACCTAGGAATAAACATAACAAAGAATGCAAAGAACCTACCTATATAATGAAAACTACAAAGCATTGTTAAAGGAAATTGAAAAAGATACAATGAAATGGAAAAATATTCCTCATTCTTGGAGAATAATATAGTTAAAATGACCATATTACCCAAATCAATATACAAATTTAATGCAATTCTCATCAAAACTCCAATGTCATTTTTTAGCAAAGTGGGACAAATAATCATCAGGTTTATATGAAACTATAAAAAACCCAAATAGCCAAAGTAATCCTAAGGAAAAAGAACAAAATTGGGAGCATTACAATATCTGACTTCAAATTATATTACAGAGCCACATAATCAAAATACCATGGTATTGGCAGAAAAATAGACACTCAGACCAACGGAACAGAATAGAGAGCTCAGAAATAAAACCACATATATATGGTCAAATCGTCTTTGATAAAGGAGCTGAAAATACACTATATCTCTTTTCTTTTAATGATGAGGGAATGAGAGAAGTCCATCATTGAATAGAGTTAGTTTCTATTGCATAAATAAGAAAATGTTTGTAGTTCACAACTCATAGAAAGAAAAGCAACATATTCTATCAAGATAACTATAGGAATCAGAAATGAAGTACAGAGGTCATTGACTTTGTGTATTGGTTTCATTGTTTGTTTTGTTTTGTTTTAAAGGAAAAGTGTGAAATGAAGATGGACAGAAAAGATAACAGTATAAGATATTTTTTAAAAGCATAGTATTCCTGATGGCATTTAAAAACATAAGTAATAAAACATAAAAAGTATAGTGAGTGAGGAACATTAATAGACAAATGAAATGGCAGAGTTTTAAAATATGCAAGCCTTGGGTAGTAAACCACTTTTGTTACTGATTCTGAAGGTTTATGTAAAGTATTTTTTTAGCCAATTAAATGCATGAATCATAACTAAATTTTTAAAGAATAGAAATATCAATGTTCTGTCAACATAGCACAGGAATAAGTATGAATCAAGATTTAGTTCTATTTGTTAAATTATACACTATAAATGTAAATCAGAATGTGGTTGCTGTATGATCTAAAAGTAATAACTTAACAATTACAACCTGATTCCAAAATCCAGGCATCAATAGGAGGAAAGAAAAGTGAAATTAAAAAAAATTAATTATTTTTCCTACATAGAAGGTATAATAGATTTAATGTTTTTCATTATGCTAACAGGGAAATACACATTTCACTATATAGAAGGCTTTAAGGCAGTGGTCCCCAACCTTTTTTGGCCCAGGGACTGGTTTAATGTCAGAAAATATTTTCACGGACCAGCCTTTAGGATGGGATGGATAAATGTATCACGTGACTGAGACAAGCGTCAAGAGTGAGTCTTAGACGAATGGAATAGAGGGAATCTGGTCATTTTTTAAAAATAAAACATCGTTCAGACTTAAATATAAATAAAGTGGAAATAATGTAAGTTATTTATTCTTTCTCTGTGGACCGGTACCAAATGGCCCATGGACAGGTACCAGTCCACGGCCTGGGTGTTGGGGACCACTGCTTTAAGGCATGTGATTATAATACATGTACAGTCAGGATTTCATGAGAAATGACAGAATTTTGTCAGCAAAACATGGGGAAGACATAAAAACCAAATATATTAAAAATAAGATAAGAGTAGTAAAGCTAAATTTGTCATTTAGGAGTGTAATTTTAAGGGATAATTGGAGACAAGAAACTTGGTTGGAAAGGAACCAAAAATGAAGTAGAGATTGGAGGGGATGTGGCATATTTACATGTGTTTACTTTTTGTGTTTTATGTGGAAGATACTAACTTTGGCTTCTATGGTCAGAAACCAAGAGATGGATGACAGGAAACACAGAGGCTCTAAGATCAGGAGCAAATTCCTTGAAAAAACTAAAGGGATTGACCTTGGAGCAGAAGAGGGACATTTTCTTTGTTGAAAATAGAGGAAAGAAAACAAAGATTGATGTGGCTACAGGAAGATACAGAACATTGTCCAGGGATGATGTTTCTTTTTGTTATTCTATAATCTCTATATATTTTAAATTGTATTATTGGACAAATCCTGCACACCAGGACAGTGATAAATGTACCAGACTCACACTACCCAAATAGTCTGTGAAGTCACTTTTAATAAATTAGTTTTTCATTTTTAATTTATTGTTTAATATATTTTCTTTCCTTTGTCATTTTTTTACTCTGGTAACTTCCACATTGTCTCATATATTATCAGTGAGATTTTAATTTTTGTATCCCTAATATCTCTTTAAAGATATTGATTTAAAGCCCCAGTATTGATTTGATTATCATAATATTTATATAGCATGACTTGGTGAAAGGGAAACTTTTCTTTCACTTTCTTGTTGCCCTTACTGATAAAGACTGTCCATTAAGAGTTATCTGTTCCAAATGCTATCAGATTCTCATCTTCTCAAAAATAAATTAAACTATATCTGTTTAATCTTTTTCATGCTATCACTGTTGCTACCATTCTAAAACTGAACATTTTTAAATACTATGTTTCAAAAACATGAAAATGATTTATTATAAAATGGGTAAATAAAAGCTTAAATAAATGACAGCAATTTCTGTCTTGAGCCTTGCTTTATCATTACTAAGGATTTTCCTACAAGAGTATAGCATGATGAAACAGTGTTTAAAATATTAGAAAGAAGAGAAACTCAACAACTTTAAGCTCTTATGAAATTGTCATAGTACTTCATTTAAAGAGCTAGACTTTATTTTTTAGATTATAATGGTGGTTAAGTGTAGTTCTTACTCAAAAACATAAGACATGGTATTTATAGCGTAGTTAATTTTACCCATACTATCAGGGTGCTTACTATGAATGAAGAATTGTAAGGGAAACAATGAGTAAGTTCCCTCATCACTTGTAGTCTTCACACTAGAGACACACACTGGGACAGTATGTAATAAAAATTCAATGAATTTCCTTCCTTCCTGTTTATTACTTGTGTGTTTGTGGTAAGAAATGTATAAATATACAATACAGTATCATTAGTTTCAGACACTATGTTGTATCACAAATCTCCATAAATTATTTATCTTGTACTATTGAAAGTTTGCAGCTTTTGACCATAACCTTCCCATTTTCACCTCTCCTCAGCCCTTGGAAATCACCATTCCACTCTTTGTTTCAATGAATTGGCCTCTTTTAGATTCCACCTACAAATAAGATTATATACATATATTTGTCTTCCTATGTTCAGGTTATTTCACTTAGCACAATGTTCTCCAGGTTAACCCACGTTTTCACAGATGACAGGATTTATGTACTTTCTGACCAAATGAAAAATCCTATTGTGGTCCTGACCAGGTGGTTCAGTGGATAGAGCATTGGCCTAGTGTGCTGAGGTCGTGGGTTTGATCTCTGGTCAGGAAGTGTAAATCTTTAGCTGGAGGAATCATACTTCCTGATTCTGAAAATATTTTATTAAGCACTACTGAAGTACCCATCCAATACTATTTGCCAGGATTCTACGGGGACCAATCATCCTCCTTTAGAAAGGACAGTACGTCTTTTGTAAGTTCTGTCTTTCCTCAAAAAGTGTCTTCCTACATGTCCTCCTTTTTGATATTGGAAGACTAAGCTGTAAATGTCCATATTTGATAGATACAGTCTATCTATTGCATGTGATGTGACTAATTGTATTTGACATGACGATTCGTCAAGGATCAGTACAGTGCAGTGAGATGCAATTAGGAGACGCATGCACTCCGCAGGGGAAACCTTGAGAGAGCACGCAATATACCGAGCGCGCAAGTGGCTTTGTGTACTTCTTACTGAAACACGACGTGGCACATATGACATTGAGACTCATAATTATTTCTTTCTCAGTGAATATTCAATCATAGACAGGTAAGCACAATTTATGTTTTATTAATTCATTATCTGTTTAATAATTTCCAAATACATATTATTTTACTTACAAGTATTTTCCCAAAATATGAGTTTTAAGTGGAAATCTAACCTTAACCCATATCTATTAATAATGCATTTTGATTAAATAGTTGCATAAAAACAGACATTTTTTAATTAGAAAATGATAAATATACCTGAATATCATTCCAATTTAGTGCTTTTGTTTGATATTTAGTTTGACTAGATAAGTACTTTTTTCTTACAATTATTATTAAAAATTAATAGACATGTAAGCATAATTACAATATAAAATATTACAAATGTTTTTATTTATGCATTTATATTATAGTATATTATAGTTGCAACGAATAAAATGTTTTTTATTGGCCCTGGCCGGTTGGCTCAGCGGTAGAGCATCGGCCTGGCGTGCAGAAGTCCCGAGTTCGATTCCCAGCCAGGGCACACAGGAGAGGCGCCCATTTGCTTCTCCACCCCTCCCCCTCTCCTTCCTCTCTGTCTCTCTCTTCCCCTCCCGCAGCGAGGCTCCATTGGAGCAAAGATGGCCCGGGCGCTGGGGATGGCTCTGTGGCCTCTGCCTCAGGCGCTAGAATGGCTCTGGACGCAAAAGAGCGATGCCCCAGAGGGGCAGAGCGTCGCCCCCTGGTGGATGTGCCAGGTGGATCCCGGTCGGGTGCATGCTGGAGTCTGTCTGACTGCCTCCCCATTTCCAGCTTCGGAAAAATGAAAAAAAAAATGTTTTTTATTTACAATATTGTTTTCTTCAATTTATTTTGTCCTCCTTTTCATTGTAAAAAAGTTGGTCACCTTATATTAACCATATCAATAAATCATGATAGAGAATATAGGCTGTTGATCAGGCAACCAATATTATTTTCCTGTCCTACTACTTTTAATCTTATGAACAACAGGCAAGTTATAATATATACATTATAGCAGTGGTCCCCAACCCCCAGGCTGTGGACCAGTACCGGTCTGTGGGCCATTTGGTACCAGTCCGCAGAGAAAGAATAGATAACTTACATTAATTCCATTTATTTATATTTAAGTCTGAACGATGTTTTACTTTTAAAAAATGACCACATTCCCTTCGTTACATTCTTCAAAGACTCATTCTTGATGCTTGTCTCGGTCACATGATACATCTATCTGTCCCACCCTAAAGGCCGGTCTGTGAAAATATTTTCTGACATTAAACTGGTCCGTGGCCCAAAAAAGGTTGGGGAGCACTGCATTATAGGGTTATTGTTGAGAAATAAATTTATTAAGAAAATGTACATCAAAATATATGTATATCAAATGTGATATATAATATTATACAGTGTGTCCGTAAAATCATGGTACACTTTTAACCTGTCACAGGAAAGCAACAAAAGACAATAGAAATGTGAAATCTGCACCAAATAAAAGGAAAACTCTCCCAGTTTCATACCTATTCAGTGCAGTTCGATGTGGGCTCACTCACAGAATTTTTAGGGTTCCTTAGGTAGCTATCCTGTATAGCCTCTACAGACTTGTCACTGACTTGATGGCCTACCAGAACGGGGTTTCTCCACCAAACTGCCAGTTTCCTTCAACTGCTTATCCAACTGAATAATATTATTCCTATGTGGTGGCACTTCATTATAAATGCGCCGATATTCACGTTGCACTTTCGAATTTGCACAGTCACAGATTTGAATTTAGTGAGCCACAGAACACACTGAACTTTTCTCTGTACCGTCCACATCTCGACTGGCATGGCCGTAGGCTGCTCCGCTGTATACATAGTGTTTTGTCATCATCTGCGCATGTGCACATGCTGCCACATCATCCTACAGAAACTGGAAGGGTTTTCCTTTTATTTGGTACAGATTTCACATTTCTATAGTCTTTTGTTGCTTTCCTGTGACCTGTCAAAAGTGAACCATGACTTTACGGACACACTGTATATACTCATACATATGTACCCATTTGTATTTGTGTGTGTATAAGGTCTACCGGAAAGTTCTGTCCATTTCTATCACAACAAGTTTTGACAAGTAAGCACATGTTTATTTGGCACATGTGTGCCTCTCTATTTTTATCACTTAATGTATACATACTGATGTAGCAAATTAAATAAAACAAAGTTGACTCACGTTAGTCTTATGTGTGAAGCGATAGTGTACCCATGGCTACTGATAAAGTTCATTTACGCCACTATAATTTTTACAAATTTCAACAAGGAAGAAATGCTACAGAAGCATGTCTGTTGCATCCACCATATTCCCCAGACTTAGCACCGTCTGACTATCACTTGTTTTTGTCCTTACAAAATTTTTTGAAGGGCAAAAAAATTCAAAAATGAAGAAGATATCAAACAAGCACTGGTTCAATTTTTCGCATCAAAAGATAAAACATTTTTCAAAAATGGGATATACAAATTGCCCTCACACTGGTAAGAAATCATTAA
>NW_027095528.1:0-31012 GCF_036850765.1 Saccopteryx bilineata | reverse complement strand
CTGATTTTTCCTTGCCAATTACGAGCTTGCTTAAGGTGATTGTTGGAAAAGATAATAGGCTAAAGAAGGAATGTAAAGTTCTAGCATCATTGATAAGAAAAAATACAGGAGAAAATAGTAGAAAAATGAAAAGAAATGAGAAGTGGTGGTTGTGACCATCTACCTGTTAAAGGAACACTGAATATGTAAGCATATGAAAATACCATAGGAGGGAGACTGCAGATGAAGTCACTTAGTATCTTTGGGGATCATTTTTCTCTTTTGTAGAAATGAAAGAATTGAACCAGGTGATTGTCGAAGTGCCTCTCCCGTGGCTTATTGTATTAGCATCTCAACTGTGCTTCCAAAGTATAGCTGGGCAGGTGTGAAATAGCAAAGTATATGTGATATACCTCAGGATAAACTAAATAACTATAGTATGAAAAAGGCCTGTAGAGTTATTTCATTAAAGTAAAAGTGTTAATATGAATTGCCACAATCAGGATTATCAATAAAATTTAAAAAATCAAAGGTAACTTATGGCAGCCTTAGAAATATTTTTGAAGATATCCACATTAAACAATATATGAAGAGAAGTAACCATTCTTTTTTAAAATCACCATAAAAGAAAATAGATTTACGTGTTCTTTATTTTTTTTAAATTATCAGAAATATGAGTATAGAACCTGAAAAATTTATCAGAATATTACAACTAAGAAAACGAGGATTTTGATGTGTATATATACATATGCATTAAAATTCTCATTTCCTTGGGTACACTAAAATATGATGTAATATAATATAATAATATATATCTTATAGAATATGTGTAATATATAAGGCTACCAGAAAGTTATGTCTGTTTTTGGAATAAAACAAAATACATTTTTTTACCGTCAATAAACTGTATTAAATAATATAATTGCCGTTATTATTAATGATTTCTTACCAGTGTGAGGGCAATTTGTATATCCCATTTTTGAAAAATGTTTTATCTTTTGATGCGAAAAATTGAACCAGTGCTTGTTTGATATCTTCTTCATTTTTGAATTTTTTTGCCCTTCAAAAAATTTTGTAAGGACAAAAACAAGTGATAGTCAGACGGTGCTAAGTCTGGGGAATATGGTGGATGCAACAGACATGCTTCTGTAGCATTTCTTCCTTGTTGAAATTTGTAAAAATTATAGTGGCATAAATGAACTTTATCAGTAGCCATGGGTACACTATCGCTTCACACATAAGACTAACGTGAGTCAACTTTGTTTTATTTAATTTGCTACATCAGTATGTATACATTAAGTGATAAAAATAGAGAGGCACACATGTGCCAAATAAACATGTGCTTGCTTGTCAAAACTTGTTGTGATAGAAATGGACAGAACTTTCCGGTAGACCTTATACACACACAAATACAAATGGGTACATATGTATGAGTATATACAGTGTGTCCGTAAAGTCATGGTTCACTTTTGACAGGTCACAGGAAAGCAACAAAAGACTATAGAAATGTGAAATCTGTACCAAATAAAAGGAAAACCCTTCCAGTTTCTGTAGGATGATGTGGCAGCATGTGCACATGCGCAGATGATGACAAAACACTATGTATACAGCGGAGCAGCCTACGGCCATGCCAGTCGAGATGTGGACGGTACAGAGAAAAGTTCAGTGTGTTCTGTGGCTCACTAAATTCAAATCTGTGACTGTGCAAATTCGAAAGTGCAACGTGAATATCGGCGCATTTATAATGAAGTGCCACCACATAGGAATAATATTATTCAGTTGGATAAGCAGTTGAAGGAAACTGGCAGTTTGGTGGAGAAACCCCGTTCTGGTAGGCCATCAAGTCAGTGACAAGTCTGTAGAGGCTATACAGGATAGCTACCTAAGGAGCCCTAAAAATTCTGTGAGTGAGCCCACATCGAACTGCACTGAATAGGTATGAAACTGAGAGAGTTTTCCTTTTATTTGGTGCAGATTTCACATTTCTATTGTCTTTTGTTGCTTTCCTGTGACAGGTTAAAAGTGTACCATGATTTTACGGACACACTGTATAATATTATATATCACATTTGATATACATATATTTTGATGTACATTTTCTTAATAAATTTATTTCTCAACAATAACCCTATAATGCAGTGCTCCCCAACCTTTTTTGGGCCACGGACCAGTTTAATGTCAGAAAATATTTTCACAGACCGGCCTTTAGGGTGGGACAGATAGATGTATCATGTGACCGAGACAAGCATCAAGAATGAGTCTTTGAAGAATGTAACGAAGGGAATGTGGTCATTTTTTAAAAGTAAAACATCGTTCAGACTTAAATATAAATAAATGGAATTAATGTAAGTTATCTATTCTTTCTCTGCGGACTGGTACCAAATGGCCCACAGACCGGTACTGGTCCACAGCCTGGGGGTTGGGGACCACTGCTATAATGTATATATTATAACTTGCCTGTTGTTCATAAGATTAAAAGTAGTAGGACAGGAAAATAATATTGGTTGCCTGATCAACAGCCTATATTCTCTATCATGATTTATTGATATGGTTAATATAAGGTGACCAACTTTTTTACAATGAAAAGGAGGACAAAATAAATTGAAGAAAACAATATTGTAAATAAAAAACTTTTTTTTTTTCATTTTTCCGAAGCTGGAAATGGGGAGGCAGTCAGACAGACTCCAGCATGCACCCGACCGGGATCCACCTGGCACATACACCAGGGGGCGACGCTCTGCCCCTCTGGGGCATTGCCCGCTCTTTTGCGTCCAGAGCCATTCTAGCGCCTGAGGCAGAGGCCACAGAGCCATCCCCAGCGCCCGGGCCATCTTTGCTCCAATGGAGCCTCGCTGCGGGAGGGGAAGAGAGAGACAGAGAGGAAGGAGAGGGGGAGGGGTGGAGAAGCAAATGGGCGCCTCTCCTGTGTGCCCTGGCTGGGAATCGAACTCGGGACTTCTGCACGCCAGGCCGATGCTCTACTGCTGAGCCAACCGGCCAGGGCCAATAAAAACCATTTTATTCGTTGCAACTATAATATACTATAATATAAATGCATAAATAAAAACATTTGTAATATTTTATATTGTAATTATGCTTACATGTCTATTAATTTTTAATAATAATTGTAAGAAAAAAGTACTTATCTAGTCAAACTAAATATCAAACAAAAGCACTAAATTGGAATGATATTCAGGTATATTTATCATTTTCTAATTAAAAAATGTCTGTTTTTATGCAACTATTTAATCAAAATGCATTATTAATAGATATGGGTTAAGGTTAGATTTCCACTTAAAACTCATATTTTGGGAAAATACTTGTAAGTAAAATAATATGTATTTGGAAATTATTAAACAGATAATGAATTAATAAAACATAAATTGTGCTTACCTGTCTATGATTGAATATTCACTGAGAAAGAAATAATTATGAGTCTCAATGTCATATGTGCCATGTCGTGTTTCAGTAAGAAGTACACAAAGCCACTTGCGCGCTCGGTATATTGCGTGCTCTCTCAAGGTTTCCCCTGCGGAGTGCATGCGTCTCCTAATTGCATCTCACTGCACTGTACTGATCCTTGACGAATCGTCATGTCAAATACAATTAGTCACATCACATGCAATAGATAGACTGTATCTATCAAATATGGACATTTACAGCTTAGTCTTCCAATATCAAAAAGGAGGACATGTAGGAAGACACTTTTTGAGGAAAGACAGAACTTACAAAAGACGTACTGTCCTTTCTAAAGGAGGATGATTGGTCCCTGTAGAATCCTGGCAAATAGTATTGGATGGGTACTTCAGTAGTGCTTAATAAAATATTTTCAGAATCAGGAAGTATGATTCCTCCAGCTAAAGATTTACACTTCCTGACCAGAGATCAAACCCATGACCTCAGCACACTAGGCCAATGCTCTATCCACTGAACCACCTGGTCAGGACCACAATAGGATTTTTCATTTGGTCAGAAAGTACATAAATCCTGTCATCTGTGAAAACGTGGGTTAACCTGGAGAACATTGTGCTAAGTGAAATAACCTGAACATAGGAAGACAAATATATGTATATAATCTTATTTGTAGGTGGAATCTAAAAGAGGCCAATTCATTGAAACAAAGAGTGGAATGGTGATTTCCAAGGGCTGAGGAGAGGTGAAAATGGGAAGGTTATGGTCAAAAGCTGCAAACTTTCAATAGTACAAGATAAATAATTTATGGAGATTTGTGATACAACATAGTGTCTGAAACTAATGATACTGTATTGTATATTTATACATTTCTTACCACAAACACACAAGTAATAAACAGGAAGGAAGGAAACTGAGAGGTGTTGGATATGTATATGGCCCTGATGATGTCATTGATTTCAAAGGTGTATATATATGCCCAAACTCATCGAGTGATTCACACTTTAATAAAGTGGTTTAAGAAAAATAAAAGTTGTCAAATTAAAAAAAAATAAAAGATCTATGGAAGAAAGATGCTGAGGAAATTATTTTTGTTTCTGTTTTGTGTGTGTGTGTGTGAAAAAAAGTTTGCTGCTTGATATTCTAATTAATCCCAGAGAATTCACTCATTTGTAAAGACAAACAAAAAAGGAAATTTAATAATGACTGCATTTATAAGATCATCAAATAATTAAGAAAATAAATATGCAATTAGCATAGACAATCTAGAAAATTTTGAATCATTTATAAAGGTATAACATCTTTTCAGATCTAGTTTCCACTCTTTTTATTTTGGTGTGTGTCTTTCCTGTGTTTCTAAGAAGCATTTTGCATAGTGATTAAAAACATGGACTCTGATCAGACAGTCTAGATGTAGATTCAAACTCTAAATTGTGGCAAGTTAATGAATGTCTCTGTGTCTCAGTTTTCATGCATAAAATGTGAATTATAAAGTTATTCATATTCTTTTGTACTCATGTAAATTAAATGAGCTTGTCATAAGCAAAGGAACATCCGGGAGTCACACGTTTGAGTCTTTCCACAATGTCAGATTTATTAGAGGAGACCTCCCAATAAGCCAATAGAATCACATGCTGGTTACACACACAGAGCGGTGGAGCTTACGCTAGTAGATGTGAGCAGAGTGAGCATCTGTGCTAAAGTTCCAGTCAGAGGCAGTGTCTGTAGGTGGAGAGGTGTGTTTTGGTCTCAAAAAAGCCAGGCGACTGGCTGCATTGGCGACTGGTGTTTAGTGGAGTGAAAGTCCCATAGTGCTCCTAGCATGATTTGTGGTACTTCCACAGGAGGACTGTGTAATTCAGACCTCACCAATCAAAACCTGTGTCCCTGATGTGCCCCCTGCTTCTAAGTGATTCTTTGTGCTCACTGAAGTAGGAGAGCCTCCAGTGGGCAAGGTAATTGCTTCCCTTGCTGGTGCTTCTACTTTCAAGGAAAATGGCCAGTTTAGATTTGGGGAACGAGTCAGCACAGGAATTAGGGTGGCTGTCTCTCGTAATCTTTCTCTGTGCCTTCGATATTACACTCACCTCTCGCAACTCCAATCCTCTCAGCACCCTTCGCTTTTGCTTCCGGACTCCCAGGTAAGTGGCTGTGAAGGAGGTTTTCTGCATGGTCCCTTGAAGACAGAGCCTGGGTCTGAGAATTCTGTCTCTCTCCTGCAAACAGTAACCCAGCTTTTCTTTCAGCTAAATACTGTTCATATGCCGACTCTAATCTCTGGGGCTCCAGGCTGGGTTTTTGGTTCTGTGACTGAGGACCCACAACTCCAGAAAAATCACCGACTGTGAGAGACCTCCAGGTCACCTCTCACTTTTGGGATCGGGGCAGCCCTTTCCATGTCTCCGCCTTTCCTACCTGCTCATTGTGGTTCCTTCGGTGTTACTTGGTTATAGATTTCTCTTAGTTTAGTCCAAAGTTGGCTTTTCAAGATGATTGTTTCTAAGTTAGGTTGTCTTCCACTTCGGTTCTGGGAGGTGGGAGTTGTAACAACCTCCTACTCCATTGCCATTTTTCTATCTGTGTTCTAGGATCTCTTATATCGCAAAGCCATAGTATTGAGAGATTCCCATTTACTATTCCCTCTCAATGAGGTGTTAACTAATTCCCTTTCAAAGAGGTGTTTCCCCAATACAGTACTTTTGAAAGTTTGTTTTTTTGTTTTGTTTTGTTTTGTTTTGCTGTAGTTGAGCCATTTTCTTCATGGTTTCTCATTCTGGCCTCTGCTGCTCTGTGATCGGCATTGACATTAATGATTCAGGAATATTGGGTTTCCTCCAGGGAACTGGTTCCTAGGCAAAATCATGGAGTAAATACTGGGTATGAGGCTTAGTTAAGGTCCAGGACTTTGTCACAGCAATGTGAATGGGCTCCCACTAGAACAACATGCAAGATGATATTTTGTCGGGCACAGGCCTAGAAGCAGCAGACTGTAGAGCACTGGGACTGGTAGAATTGGTCAAACCTCGTCAGCCTGGTTTTTCACAATTGGCCAAGCTTGTCTGGAAGGAGCTGCCAAAGATGCAGGAGTTTCTGGGAATGAATTGGGTGCTATAGTTAGAGCTGAGTCAGTGCCAGGACAGAATTGGATAAAGTTGGGCAGCAGTGTTGGTGAAGTTTGGCCGAGCTGGCCTGACAGGGGTTGGCTGAGAAGAACTGACTGCAGTAGCCTGAGCTGAGTTAGAACCCGGGTAGGGTCAGGCACAGCATCCCGATGTGATGCCAGAGACTGTGGCCTGCAAGGAGCAGGTGGAGCTTGAAGCCTGTCCAAGGATGGAAAAACCAAAGGTACCAAATTGAGCTTCCCAGTAGGTGGCAGCTCCTTCTCAACGCTACCGTCTGGCTTCTGGGGTTTGACTTCCGTTTTCTCAGGATCATTGGCTTCATACAGGGTATCTAGCCATGGATTGATTCCTGGGAGTAGCTGGAGGCCTTTGAAGTTGCTTGAGTTTCCCAGGACTCGGGAGGATGAGAGTTCCGTTTTATTATCAATCTTCTTCCTCAGAACATAAAAAACCTGCACAGACTGCAGCATGTGCATACGCAGGGAGCTTCCAGGCTTTTTGAAGGTTCTTGGATCAGCTCAGGTTGATTTTTTCTTCGCTTCATCTTAGGAATGGTTGCTGCTCTTCTGTCTTGACTTTTTTCTCTGCTTCTTTGCAATATTCTGCTTTCCTTGGATTTTTTTCTTTGATTCTTTTTGTCTTTTCCTGCTCCTGGCCATTATGTGTGCTGAGCCTGCTGGATGCCCGTTTCTGAGGTTTGCTGTTGGAATCCTTGGCCATGTTTTCAGGAGCCGCATCACTGGCTGCAGCCTTGCACATCCCCACTTCTCCCACAAGCACACAGTCAGGGCAATCAGGTTGGAATTGGCCTTGGGAGCATCAGTGTTAGGCTCAGAGGCTGTACGTTTGTTCCTCCTGGCTTGAATGGAGAGAGTCTGTGTGACACTTGACCTTCTCTGCACTTCATTGAACTGGATGTCTCTGATGTCTTCAGTTTTGCTTACCATGGGACTTTTAGATTGATCTAGATCATCCAAGGAACTTAAGACCGGTGGAAGGCAAATATCCTCCTCTAGTGCCGCGATGTCTGCCAAGCCATCATTAAGCTCAGTCCCATTTTCAAACGTCTGTTGGTCCACTAGACTCAAGCTATTGTTAACCAGCCCAGTGCTTTCACAGCCCAGGTGCTCCTCTTGGCCAAGGGGATCAACGCATGCCAGGAACTGGTGGATATCTGGGATTTCTAAAAGGAGCAGTGGAGGATTTGGTTTTCTGTTGGAATTTGATATGTATCCAGGTGCTTTGAAAGCTTGGTTTTGATATAATCCCATTTTTGCTCTCTTTTTGTTTCTGACTTTGAGCTGGAGGTAGTGACAGGAGATCACTAGAGCTCTAGTCTGGAATCACTCAAATGTCCCCTAACTGAGGTGATGGGTTAGTCTCAAGTATGTGGACATTTCTATTAATGCAACACTTGGGGAATTCTGGAGTTGGTGGTAGACAGAATGTTTGACTTGGAGGTTGCAATCCCAGAGAAGTCTCCATCACTACAAAGGAATCGAGGAGAAGTCAGTCAGTTTGTGTAAGTATAATGCTGTGCCTTCCAATAATGGGAAAGGCATTTCTACAAACTCCTCTTATGGATTAGGAGAGTGCCCTGCACTAAGACATAGGAGGAAAATGTTCTAGTTCTTACTGATCACCGTTTGATGTCTTATTTCATGGTTTTCTTTGTGTTTCACAGGCTTGTTGTAAGTCTCATAATAAGTGAGGATGGTTTTTAATTTGTTTTAAAAGCGTAGCATTCTCAATGGAATTCCTTTAATTCTCTCCACTTTCTTGTGTGAAGATGAACACTTCATACCACAGAGTAAGAGCGAGAAGGGAGCTCTTCCTGATGAAATACATAAAGAGTGATCTATTTTTAGACACATAGTTGCTGGACAATGTCTTGGCCAGCAACTCCAGACCACATAGTTGTGCTAGTAGAATGCTGGTAAAAGTGGGCACTTCCCATGAGTGGCTGGAAAGAGGTGCCAAGACTGATGGCTGTAGCCATGCTCAGCTCCCAGCTGGAGTAGAGACCCCAAAGATATTGAGACACTTCTTTTTAGGGAGGCTGCGTTGCTCACTACTGGAAGAGAACTACAGAGAATTTGAAGTCGCAAGTAACTGTGAGTATTGGAATATCTATGTATGAACAAGAGGGTGGTAAAAAAAATCAGTGAGATTGATAAACTCTCACTATGTTTGAAGAAAGGCATTATCTTAAGCTTGTTGCTTTCATACAGCCTCTAATTGCAGTCATCTTTGAGATATCAAAAATCCATCCATTTTTGATGATTCTGAATGCTGGAGGAGTTTTCTGCCCTATATCAACTGCCTTCACTCCCAATGTGGACACAGAGCGCAGAAGACGCAAGCAGTGTGGTTCCTAGTCTGTCCTCTAGACCTGATCAACCACTCGCTGCCCTTTCTGCCTTTCCCTTGAGCCTGCACTAGTATTGATGTGTCTGCTCTTTTTTGGAATTGAAGCATTTTGCAACCAAGCATTGTAGAGAGCTTCTGTTCTAACAATTTTTATTATATGAGTGAGGCAACTGAGTCTCAAACAAGTCAGATAGACTTGTTCATTTTCTTTCATTATGGTACTATTATCACCATATTACATAATCCCAGGATTTGACTTTCCTGCTAAGACTCTGCTCTGAGCCCAAAACTGAGTGCAATAGAACTTTTAATACAGATGCTTTTTGATTCTTTAGAAAATAGTGTAATCTTCAGCGTCTCATTTGGCTCTCACAGTTTTCATGCTTTTGTCTTGAATTCCCATATAGACAGTTAGTTGATAAATTTAAAGGGTCACCTGACCAAGATGTGGCACAGTGGATGGAGCGTCGGGCTGGGACACGAAGGATCCATGTTTGAACTCCGAGGTTGCCGTCCTGAGGGCAGGCTCATCCAGGTTGAGCGCGGTCTCACCACCTTGAGTGCTGGGTCACTGGCTTGAGCGTCGAATCATAGTCATGACCCCATGGTCACTGGCTTTAGACCAAGGTCGCTGGCTTAAGCATGGGTCACTCACTGTTCTTTAGTTCCCAGCCCCTGTCAAGGCACATGGGAGAAAGCAATCAATAAGCAACTAAGGTGCCCCAGTGAAGAATTGATGCTTCTCATCTCTCTCTTTTTTTCTTTCTGTCTGTTCCTGTCCCTCTCTCGTCTTTCTCTTGCTGTCACAAAAAAGAATATAGAAGATTCTAGATATATGGTAATATAAAAGATAGGCAAGAATGTCAGAATAATTCAGAAAAACATTAGTATACCCTAAAAGTGACATTTCAAATAGTGGGACAGATTCACCAGTATACTGTGATGCATATATTTTGAAGTATAAGGAGTTTTCTGGTAGGATACACAGCATGGAAAATGTAGTGTCTCTAAGAGAGGAGGAAAATCAGTGTCTTGGGATGTTCGGGAAAAGGGTGAATTTTCAATAAAGAAAAAATTGTACATATCTGTGTTTGTATCATATCATTCAGTAACATCTGAATTCTGTAACTGAACAACGCAAACCTAGGTTCAGGTATCTGCCACAAAAAATTAATAAATAAAACTCATGAGATTGGTGCTGGTGTAAAAGGAAAGTGGTTTATTCAGGTGCCACAACCTGAGAGAATGGTGGACTTCTGTCTCAGACACCATCTGGTTTTCCTGTTCAAGCCCGTGGCTCTTATGCTGGCAGGGAGGGGGATGTATAGTTTTTATCCAATTTTCTTGCTAGCTTTTGACACACTAGGGCCCTGTGCATTCATGTTTTTAGGTTTCAGTTCATTCCTTGCAAGAATCTTTTCTTGCACAATCTTGGTCAATATCTGAGACTCCTTGGTGCTCCCTGATTGTCTATGGCAGTGGTTCTCAAAGTGTGTGCTAGGACACACTGGTGCGCCCTAGAATATTTCCAGCTGTGCCCTATTGTATTCCAGAGAAATATGTGCCTGTTGGGGGCCAGAAATACAACAGAGTTTTTGGAGTTTAGATTTTTGTGGGACAGAGGTGTGGGGAATTGGCTATAAATTGATAGTCTACCCAACCCGCCACCTCAGTTACCTGATTAGGTTGCAAAAGGCTGTTAAGCTGTGGAGCTGGATTGTTTACACTACCCTTCATGTTCCCCAGAATGACTGGAGGCAAGTTTCTTCTAGCCTTTGTTTGGTGTCAAGTTAAGATGATATGTATGGTGGGTGTTTTCTGCACTCAACACAAGAGTAAAAAGAGAGCATTTCTTCAATATATTGATGAGGAAATGAGAGTTTGCCTTTCAAATATATACCGAAATATTGAAGAAATCTCTAGGACACATCAAGCTCATGTTTCTCATAAACACAAGAATAAAAAAACTTAACACATTCATGCCAGAACTGCCGAATTTACTAAATCATACTAAGAATGTATCTATATATGTATAAAAAAGATAACTTTATTGTCATTTCCTTATTTTTAACCCCTATTTTTATGAATTCTAAAAAGCATAAGTAAAAAAATGTTACATAAAAATGTTTTTAATATCAGAATAAATTTACTTTTATAATATTTATTTCATTTAATTATCGTAAAAGCATGGTGTACTTTATATTTTTTTCTTTATTATTTGACTTAATTATTATAACATTTCTCAGAAATTTGTATATAGTATGACTACAGTTATTTGTAGGATTTTAAATGCTCCCCGATTTCAAAAAGTTTGAGAACCATTGGTCAAGGGTACAGTCTGACTGCTTCAATTCAAACCCTAACCCCCCAATTCCTAGCACTTAATCTTGGGCAAATACTGGACACTCTCCAATCTTATCTTCTTATCTGTGAAATGCAGTAAAAAATTTACCTGGTGCTTCCTGGCACCAAAAATACTCTCAATAAATGTAAATTACTGGTTGAAACAGCTAGATGTCCATCAACTTATGAATGAATAAACAAAGTGGTAGATCTGTTCAACAGAATAGTATTCAGTCATGAAGAGGAGTGAGGTAATGACAGACACTACAACTTGGATGAACTTTGACAACATGCTAAGTGAGAGAATCTGACACCAAGGTCACACACTCTATTCCTTCACATATATGAAATCACCAGAAGAGACACATCCAGACAGAATTCGGACTAGTGGTCACCAGGGGCTGGAGGGAGGAGAAAACTAAGAGTGACAGCTAACCGTTAAGTGAGGATCATTTTCAGCTGATGAATATTTTTAGCATTAGCTTGAACTGTGGTTGTGCAGTGGATAGAATGTTAACATGGAATGCTGAGGTTGCCAGTTTGACACCCTGCACTTCCCAGGTCATGGCACATATACAAGCAGTGAACAACTTAGTGAAGTAATTATACTTCTTGCTTACCCACCCGCGCCCCTCCTCTCTCATTAAAGCCTTTAACAAAAATGTTATAGGTTAGAGAACGATGATGAAAAAAAATATAATGATGATGGTTACACGTGCTTGTAAGTGTACTAAATGTACTGAATTGACTTTAAAATAATGAATTTTATACTGTGTAAATTACATCTCGATAAAACAATTTTTAAAATGGAAATGACCTATTTCCCTGTGGTAATTTTTCCATCTCTCCCTGCCCTTATTCCTTTCCCTTTTATGACCCCCCAATTCTCAGCCACCCTCACTTCCTCCCACTGCCCCAGCAGGCCACTCTAGGAGCACCTCTAATCTGATACTTGCGACCTATGGCTGTTCAAGCAGAGACCCAATGCGCATGCACACCTGTGGTTTTGGCCCTGTGGGAATGAATATATCCCGCGAACTTTATGGTGGGTTTTGCTTGAAGGCGGCACTTAGAGAAGGTGGCAGTTGCAGCTGGGTCATGGAGGGATCCCTGGCTGGCCCTTAAGTTAATATGTAGGCTTCTGAACCTGGATGTCTCCACCAGTAACCACTGGATGTTGTGCTCTGAAAACCAGGTTGGCCACCTCGGGCACTTGCAAATACTGGAGACTTTGGAGACTGGCCTCAAATTGAGGTATTGCTTTACCTCATGCAGTGTAACCTCAGCCCATTGCTGAGCCTCACAGGTAAAATGGCACAGCGATGCTCGGCCGTGTGTTGTGAAGGGTAGCTGAAGGACTGCATTAGAGGGCCTCCTGCACTGATGTTGAGTAGATAGTGATTTATATCCCAACCTTGTTCTGGGTGGGCCTCCTACTACAGCAGTTCCCTTGCCTAGGCCCCTGATATCAGCTGCCCCTGGATAACTAGGTAGATTCCCCTGCTTTGTATTCCTCTTCCACAACTATAATCACAGATGGGGCACCCCAAATCTTATGGAAATGTATGTGTCCTGAATCTCTTTTCTGAAATACTTGTCTGATGCTCAAGGGACATAATGCCCACCTCCACGGGACACTATTTTACACTTCTCCTGGTTGATCTGCACTCTTCTCCTGCCATCTTAAACTCTATCCAAAGTTTATCCTTTTAACCTTAACCTCATTCTCTGCTTCTTTCTTTTGCCATGTTCCCCTCTCCTGCTTGTATTTACAAACCCATTACATCTCTCCCTTCTGGCCTTTCTGGCCATCGACTAAATCCCTTCTTTTTATTTCTGTTCTTACCCCTTGTCTCTAGTTGACTTATCCCACTGCCAATAATTTATTCACATGTAGACTTTGATCCCCACCCCCACCAAGGAAAACCACAGTTAACAACATCTCAAACTAAAAAAGCTTCTTTATTACTCATCTACTAATTTCATTTCACTTATGTATTCATTTTATTCAGTTTCAAAATATATCAAAGTAGAGGAATTCATGGAATAACAGCTGGTATTTAAGGTGGCACCAATTATTTTAGCATCTCTTGTATTGCATAGCTGAAGTTGAGAAATCTCCATTTTTTTATCCTTCTCTGATGTTTTCCAAGAAGGTATTTTTGGCAGCATTCTCTCGCTCTAGTTCAGCCTGATTCTTCATGGCCTCCTGCTCTGGCCTCTGCCAGAGGACTGTACGCTCCTGTCACGTTGTGATAGGGGCTAAGGAGCCCGTGTAATAGGGACCGTCCCCGGGGCCCCGGGCGCTCTGGTAAATGGACTCATAGCAGCGAGTGGGAGGGAGGCAAGAATCGAGTCTGGACAACGTCTTGCCCGAGAGGGCAGAGTGTGGGAGAAAGTTCGGTGACTTGAAGCTGAGAAGCCCATGGCGGCCACAGCCGGAAGAGCTGGGTCAGGCAGAGGTATGCTTGGCAGCAGAAGAGGAGGAAGGCCCAGGTATCGGAATCTGGAACGCCTTAACGTAGAGTGGGGGCTCATAACAATAAAGGCCCAAGGGCAAGAATTGGTTTACATTTTGAAAGATTCACTTTGCCGGGTAGAGGTTGGATGATCGGAGGGCAGGTATTGTGAGGCGACCACTCCTAGGAGGCCACAGCTGTAGATGAGAGACGGTGGTCTAGGTGGGTGCCAGTGGGTATAGGGGAGAAGTGGACTGGATAAAATGGTATTAAAGAGGCAAAATTGACAAGAGTGTATGGATTTAATGAAATGATTCTAAGTTTCTGGCCTAAGTGAGTGAACTATATAAAACAACTCCTGTATGCCAGACACTTTTGATGTGTTCTAAGGGTCCCTTTCCCCCAATGTGAAAACTAAAAGCACAAAAGTTTTTTTCTTCCACGATTATATATACTCAATATATTATGTGTGGTCTCTGAAGAAAACTCGGAACATAATCGCAAACATTTTTTGTAGAGGACAGTAAAAGATTGACTATAACTCTGCTACCCAAGATGGCCATATTTTGGGTATTTCCTTCACGTTTTTCTTTTTTGCCTGTATCTTTTGAGTATATATTTTGAGTATATTCGTTACTTTCAGTGTCTTTTTTCTTGATTGGATACTATTATGACAATAAAATTGAACTCGTATATGCCAGTATATTATTTATAGATTTTTTTTTCCAGGTCGTAACATAAAACGTCAGATATTTTTCCACCAAATGTGGTATAACTTTTTTGTATAGTGTATTTTCACTGGTTTGTTTTTTTGTTGACTGTGTATCTTCTTTAAAAACCACACAATTTATGCCACATTTTATGTTTTCTTTTTCAATAAGATATTTTACACTTGATCTTAGCCAAATGGCCGAGAAGCCATCAATCATATTTTAATTTAATGTTATTTCTTGCTGTTTTGACACATCTTTAATTACTTTAATAGACTACAGTCTTTTTCTTCAAGACTTTATTAATACTTTTTAGAAAAGAGAAGGAGGTAGGGAGAAAGAAGGGGGATGAGCAGAAAGCATCAATTCCTGTTTGTGCCTGGACCAGACAAACCCAGGCTTTTGAATTGGCAACCTCTGTGTTCTAGGTTGATGCGTTATCCACTGTGCCACCACAGGTCAAGCATTTAATAGACTACAGTTTTTAATGGTTGTTTAGACACAAACTGTCCCCTGTTATTAGATAATAGTTTTTCAATATTTTTCTGTTAGAGTAAGGATATCTTATTACATAAATTCTCAATTTCTAATTGATTCCTGAGAAAGAGTTCTAGAAAGGGAACTATCGAAATCGATTGATTATATGAACCTATCAAATTGCTTCACTCAAACTTATTAAGACTTTGATTGAAATTTTTTTTAGAATTCAAATTTTTTTCTGTGCTTTGTTTTTCCATCCAAGGTTATAGTTATGTCTCTCTAGTTATTTGAGTTGTCTCTTATGCTTCTTTTAAGTCTAATATTATTGATTCTTTAATAGTCTGCCCTCTGTGCTAAAATCTATGTGTGAAATACTGATCGTTGGGTCGTGCCATACCTTTTGTGTAAAGTAATTTTCTTCCTGTATATGTGTGTGGAGGTTATGCTAAGATACAAGTAAAATGATGAGCTCAAAAGTTAAAAAGGCTGAGTGGAAGTGCGGTGTTGTTAATACCGTAGGTAAACTGTAGTCTAAGAATTTCTGGTGTTCTCCCTGTTGTGCACAGGGAAGCTGCTCCTCAGAGGTGTATCTGAGCTCGCCTCATCTGTACAACCGGGGATCAGGCAGCAACCTTGATCCTTTGCAAAGGAGAGGAAGCTAGAGAAAGCTCAGCAGTGTTAGAAAGGTAATATCTCATGAAGCTGCCAAATGTACTTTGAGGATAAATTTTTCTAAATAACATTTGTGTCGTGCCAGTATTAAACTTATTTCCATTTATTTGTTAACAGGAATGTTTTGGTATAAACCGTAGTGTTAACTTAACCAAGAGAAGTGTTTCAGTTTTTGGTTGTGTGCCTTAAAATCCTGCTTACCTATGAAATGCAGTCAACACATCAGCTGGACCTCTTTCCAGGATGCAAGGTGACTGTTCTGTTATTTAAAGATGTGAAAAATGCTGGAACTCGACGTGAAAGGCCATGGAAGGTTCTATTGGTGGTTCATTAATAAACCCTACAATGGTAAGTACTATTGATGAGAGATTTGGGACATTTCAGAACATGTTAGTTTTTCATGAGGTTATTTTTCACAAGGTTTGCCTTTTGTCCAAGCTGTGGAGTGGAGTCAGATTTGGGCAGCCTTGAATTAAGCTGAATAGAAGCTGAAGTGTCAGGCCCCTACGCTAGGAAATAGGAAAGGTAGTGGCCTGGCTTCAGAATGACAGGTGCCCATCTCTGCAAAGAAGGCATTGCATGGTGCCGAGAGCACACACTGTGGAGTCAGCTTACACAGACTTCATCACCACTCTGCTGATTATTATGACTTTTCCCAGATGGTAGCCACCTTTTTATAGTGTTTACTCTGTTACCGGCATCATCCTAAGGGCTTTAGATGTACTGATCACCTAAAATCATGGAGTGTGTGCTGATTACCTGCATCTGACAGATGAAACACTAAGGAATTTGCCCGAGTTCTCTTGGTGGTGAGTGTCAGAGCTGGCATTCATACCCAGAGATCCGTCACCTTTATTTCCTCATCCACTGCTGCTGAATAAGCATACAGATTTCATAGGGTTGGTTTATGATTTTAAAAAGACAGTGCAAGAATGAAATGTTTAGAATATAATCTTTTTGATAATAGTAGGCCTTGGTAAATGTTATATTTAAATTTTTAACTGTTTAAGAGTTTTGAAGCTTTAAAATTCTATGATTTTATGAACCTCAGGTGTTGCGATCTGTTTTGAAAGTATAGTTTATAGGAATTGTGATGAGGTAAAACAGCCTGACCGCAGAGTTACCATCGAATGGGGTGTGCATCTGCAGAGTACCCCAGATTCTGTGTGTAATTAATTCTCTTTGTTTTTTTTAGTAGATTATCGATACATTTCAGATACTGTGGCCACAAACAAAGCAGTTCATCTGTACAGACTAGGAAAAATGAAGACGAGAGCTCTACCTTCTGAAATAATTTTCACTCTGTTCCAAATAACAATGTAATTAATATGGATTTTACTCATTTTGCTTTTCTTGACCTTGTCATAATAAGGCGTGAGTTCTTCAGCGTTGAGTTGGTGGCTAAATTCCCATAAGCCTATTGTTAATAACCAAAGAATATAATAGTGAAGAGAGGTTGGACAGAGAGTTGAAGTTTAGCACTGCCTTTATTAGAAAAATAAGCTTTGGAGTCACTACATATATGATAAAAGTTTCACTAAGTTAAGTGTGGATAATTGTATGTAAATAGGAACAGAAAGATTTCTTTAAACGATACTGAAATAAAACTGATAAAACAGTAGGTGTGGATATTTCTGTGCTGTCATATGCATCCTTTAATCTCTTTAAGGATAGAATCCATGTCTTTTCCATATAACGGAAGCCTGCCTGGTACATAGAACAGCCCTTATCACATGCTTATTCACACACTCAGTGCACAAGAAGTTTGTGGTTGAGATACTGATAGTAATCAGTTGTTGAGCTAAAGACATTTCTTTTGTGGCACATGAAAATAAAAAATAAACTTTGCTGATAAAGTTTTAATATTTTTAATCTACTCTTATTCACACCATTAGGTACAGATATCATCAAAAGAAAAAATTGGAAATGTGTAGTACAGTTTAAAATATAGATATTTGAAATAGTTACAAAATGCATGGTAATAGAATTCTTCAGGTCCTGGAGGAAAAAATTACGAGATAGTTACTGTTTTTTATATCATTTGAAACAAACTAATTTAATAAACATCTATTGAGTTTGTTCCCGTTGCACTTACAGTGTCAGAAAGAGAAGAAACAAGTATATTTTTGAGATAGACAGATGAACAAGATAGAAGTTCAGTTCATAATGATAAATGGTTAATGGGAATAATAATTCACATCTCTGGGAACAGTGAAGAACAACTGATTCCGTAAGGAGGGTGCTGTGGAAGTGACATTTGAACTGGACTTTGAAGAATGAGGACACTCCAGGCAGAGAACAGAGTATGAACAGAGGCAGAGAAGTGTGAAATGATGATGGGATCTCCAAATAGTCCTGACCTGCTGGGACTCGGGAGTACGTGGCTGAGGGTGCTATGTGGCCAGAGGCAGGGGTTGTTTGTGTGCCATGCTGGAAGTCTGAGCTTGATTCCATAGGAATGAGGTGCCCCTTAGAGCAGAGTGCTCTAGAGGGGAGACTGGTGGGTGTTAGGAAGGAATCGTAAGCTATAAATGGTAGGCAGAACCTTGGGATATGAAAATAAGAACCCCAGCAGGGAACACAGCAAATTGGAAGGTGCTTCTAAAATAAAACTACTGATTTTTGTCTTCTGTTTCCCTAGATTTCATGAGCTTTGAAAACCTTTGGTATCTCAGCAAATGACACCTCAATTGTGATAGTATACATTGAAGATGGAAAAAAACAAATAGATCAAATAGACTTAATATCTCAAGTAGAGGGTCATCCAGTTTCTCTGAAAAGTCTTCTGGAAATAAGTAATATTACAGGTGCAAAAAGGTTAGTAAGGCCACATTTGTAGAGTGTGATAGATGAGGTCTAGTAGTAACGCTGATGCTGTTGCTCACCAATGCTGCTATTTTTTTTAACTTTGAGGAAAGATTAATGTAATAAAAATTATTTCATAAATAATATCACGTACACAAAATTGGAAGATGCAGGCTTATGTGGAGGGGATTGGGATAAATGTTGATGGACAGACTTTTTGGGTATTGTCTTGAAGAATTATTTGTACACCTGAAACCTGTATGATTTTGTTATCCACTGTCACCTCAGTAAACATAAAAAAGGAAAAAACTTATTTGATAAAAAGCATTCTCTAAGAATGAACTGAGAATTAAAAGCAAGCTTACAGAGTACATTTGTAATATAAATAAATGAAGTATGAAGTTAATGTCTAGAGGCATGCTTTTAAAACAGGTACAGATTTGATTTCTTTGTTTAGAGAGTTACCACCATAACTGCAATTTAAAGGGCACTTTTGGCCTAAGTGACCAATTGCCATCTACTCTGCATTATTTTCATCGCATTTATAATTTTATGCCATTATTCCAATACTTGAATGATTAAATTTCACTTACATATGTTTGTATAATAAAGATTAGTAGTGCATGGATAATTAGCATATTTTATCTTTTTTTTTAAATAATTTTATTTTTAATGGGGCGACATCAATAAATCAGGATACATATATTCAAAGATAACAACTCCAGGTTATCTTGTCGTTCACTTATGTTGCACACCCATCACCCAAAGTCAGACCGTCCTCAGTCACCTATCTAGTTTTCCCTGTGCCCCTCCCCCTCCCCCTTTCCCTCTCTCTCCTCCCCACCACCCCCCCCCCCGTAACCACCACACTCTTATCAATGTCTTTTAGTTTCACTTTTAAGTCCCACCTACATATGGAATAATGCAGTTCCTGTTTTTTTCTGATTTACTTATTTCACTTTGTATAATGTTATCAAGATTCCACCATTTTGCTGAAAATGATCCGATGTCATCATTTCTTATGGCTGAGTAGTATTCCATAGTGTATATGTGCCACATCTTCTTTATCCAGTCATGTATTGACGGACTTTTTGGTTGTTTCCATGTCCTGGCTACTGTGAACAATCCTGGAATGAACATGGGGCTGCATGTGTCTTTACGTATCAATGGTTCTGAGTTTTGGGGGTATATACCCAGTAGAGGGATTGCTGGGTCATAAGGTAGTTCTATTTTCAATTTTTTGAGGAACCACCATACTTTCTTCCATAATGGTTGTACTACTTTACATTCCCACCAACAGTGGATGAGGGTTCCTTTTTCTCCACAGCCTCTCCAACATTTGCTATTACCTGTCTTGTTAATAATAGCCAATCTAAGAGGTGTGAGGTGGTATCTCATTGCAGTTTTCATTTGCATTTCTCTAATAACTAAAGAAGATGAGCATCTTTTCATATATCTGTTGGCCATTTGTATTTCTTCCTGGGAGAAGTGTCTGTTCATGTCCTCTTCCCATTCTTTTATTGGATTGGTTGTTTGTTTGTTGTTGAGTTTTATGAGTTCTTTGTATATTTTGGATATTAGGCCCTTATCTGAGCTGTTGTTTGAAAATATCATTTCCCATTTAGTTGGCTTTCTGTTTATTTTGTTATCAGTTTCTCTTGCTGAGCAAAAACTTCTTAGTCTGATGTAGTCCCATTCATTAATTTTTGCCTTCACTTCTCTTGCCTTTGGAGTCAAATTCATAAAATACTCTTTAAAACCCAGGTCCATGAGTTGAGTACCTATGTCTTCTCCTATGCACTTCATTGTATCAGGTCTTATGTTTAGATCTTTGATCCATTTTGAGTTACTTTTAGTACAGGGGGACAGACTGTAGTCCAGTTTCATTCTTTTGCATGTGGCTTTCCAGTTTTCCCAGCACCATTTATTGAAGAGGCTTTCTTTTCTCCATTGTGTGTTCTTGGCCCCTTTATCAAAAATTATTTGACTATATATATGTGGTTTTATTTCTGGGTTTTCTATTCTGTCCCATTGGTCTGTGTGTCTATTTTTCTGCCAATACCATGCTGTTTTGATTGTCGTGGCCCTATAATATAGTTTGAAGTCAGGTATTGTAATGCCCCCAGCTTCATTCTTTTTCTTTAGGATTGCTTTGGCTATTTGCGGTTTTTTATAGTTCCATATAAATCTGATGATTTTTTGCTCCATTTCTTTAAAAACTGTCATTGGAATTTTGATGGGAATTGCTTTAAATTTGTATATTGCTTTGGGTAATATGGCCATGTTGAGTATATTTATTCTTCCTAACCAAGAACAAGGTATATTCTTCCATCTCATTATATCTTTTTTGATTTCCCTTATCAATGGTTTATAGTTTTCATTATATAAGTCCTTTACATTCTTTGTTATGTTTATTCCTAAGTATTTTATTTTTTTTTGTTGCAATCGTGAAGGGGATTGTTCTTTTGAGTTCATTCTCAAATGTTTCATTGTTGTCATATAGAAAGGCTATTGACTTCTGTATGTTAATTTTGTATCCTGTGCCCTTACTGTATTGGCTTATTGTTTCTAGTGGTCTTTTTGTGGATTCTTTTGGGTTTTCGATGTATAGGATCATATCATCTGCAAAAAGTGATACCTTTACTTCTTCTTTTCCGATATGGATGCCTTTTATTTCTTTGTCTTGTCTGATTGCTCTTGGCTAGAACCTCTAGTACCACATTAAATAAGAGTGGAGAGAGTGGACAACCCTGTCTTGTTCCTGAATTAAGGGGGAAAGCCTTCAGTTTAGTGCCATTTAATATGATGTTAGCTGATGGTTTATCATATATGGCCTTTATCATGTTGAAATATTTTCCTTCTATACCCATTTTGTTGAGAGTCTTAAACATAAAATTGTGTTGTATTTTATCATAGCCTTTTCTGCGTCTATTGATAAGATCATGTGGTTTTTGTTCTTTGTTTTGTTGATATGGTGTATTACGTTAACCGTTTTAAGTATGTTGAACCATCCTTGGGATTCTGGGATGAATCCCACTTGATCATGATGTATTATCTTTTTAATATGTTGTTGTATTCGATTTGCTAGTATTTTGTTTAGTATTTTAGCATCTGTATTCATTAGAGATATTGGTCTGTAGTTTTCTTTTTTTGTGCAGTCCTTGCCTGGTTTTGGTATGAGGGTTATGTTGACCTCATAAAATATATTTGGAAGTATTGCTTCTTCAATTTTTTGGAAGACTTTCAGTAGAATAGGAACCAAGTCTTCTTTGAATGTTTGATAAAATTCGCTGGTATAGCCATCAGGGCCTGGACTTTTATTTTTGGGGAGGTTTTTAATGGTTTTTTCTATTTCTTCTCTACTAATAGGTCTGTTTAGGCTTTCTGCTTCTTCTTGACTCAGTCTAGGAAGGTTGTACTGTTCTAGGAATTTATCCATTTCTTCTAGGTTGTTGAATTTAGTGGCATAAAGTTTTTCATAGTATTCTACAATAATTCTTTTTATATATATGGTGTCTGTGATGATTTTTCCTCTTTTATTTTGGATTTTGTTTATATGAGTTCTTTCTCTTTTTTCCTTGGTAAGTGTTGCCAAGGATTTATCAATTTTGTTGATCTTTTCAAAGAACCAGCTCCTTCTATTAATTTTTTCTATAGTTTTTCTGTTCTCTATTTCATTTATTTCTGCTCTGATTTTTATTATCTCCTTTCTTTGACTGGTTTTGGGTTGTCTTTGTTCTTCTTTTTCTAGTTCCTTAAGGTGGGAAGTTAAGTGGTTCACTTGGGCTCTCTCTTCTTTGTTCATATATGCCTGAAGTGATATGAACTTCCCTCTTATCACTGCTTTTGTGCATCCCATAGATTCTGATATGCCGTATTGTCATTTTCATTATTCTGTATATATCTTTTTTTTTTTTTAAATAGATTTTTATTTTAATGGGGTGACATCAATAAATCAGGGTACATACATTCAAAGAAAACATTTCCAGGTTATCTTGTCATTTAGTTATGTTGCATACCCATCATATATATATCTTTTGATCTCTGCACTTATTTCTTCTTTGACCCATTCATTTTTTAAAGTATGTTGTTTAGTTTCCACATTTTTGGGGATTTTTTTTTTCTTTTTTGCAGTTGAATTCCATTTTCAAGGCTTCATGATCAGAAAATATGATTGGTACAACTTCGATTTTTCTGAATTTGCTGATGTTGTTTTAGTGGCCCAACATATGGTCAATTCTTGAGAATGATCCATGTACACTGGAGAAAAATGTATACTCCGTCACTTTGGGATGAAATGTCCTGTAGATGTCTATCATATCCAGGTGCTCTAGTGTTTTGTTTAAGGCCACTATATCTTTGTTGATTCTCTGTTTGGATGACCGATCTAGAGCCGTCAGCAGTGTATTGAGGTCTCCAAGTATGATTGTATTTTTGTCAGTTTTTGTTTTAAGGTCAATAAGTAGCTGTCTTATATATTTTTGTGCTTCTTGGTTTGGTGCATATATATTAAGAATTGTTATGTGTTTTTGAATCAGTGTCCCCTTAGCCATTATGAAATGGCCATTTTTGTCTCTGAGTACTTTTGCTGTCTTGTAGTCAGCATTATCAGATATGAGTATTGCTACACCTGCTTTTTTTTGGTTGTTATTTGCTTGGAGTATTATTTTCCAGCCTTTCACTTTGAATTTGTTTTTATCCTTGTTACTTAGATGAGTTTCCTGTAGGCAGCATACAGTTGGATTTTCTTTTTTAATCCATTCTGCTACTCTGTGCCTTTTTATTGGTGAGTTTAATCCGTTTACATTTATTGTAATTATTGACACTTGTGAGTTCCCTGTTGCCATTTTATAGATTGCTTTCTGTTAGTTTTGTGTTTTGTTTGATCCTTCTCTTTCGTTTTTCTATCTTTTGTTTTTATTTGGTTGTATTCCATACATCTTTCCTCTGTTGCTATCTTTTTTATCTCATGTGCTTCTGTGGTGGTTTTTTTCAATGGTGGTTACCTTTAAGTAATGAAAAGGGTTCCTACCCTGTTCATTGTAGCGCACTATTTTGTGAGTACTTTTGCACTCCATCGTCCTTTGCTACTGTTAATCTCCATCCTCTCCCCCCCCCCCTTTCTTTTTGTTGTTGTCACAGTTTAAATTTGGTTTTATTGTGTTCTTCTTGGAGCTTTTAACTGTGGCTTTGTGGGGGTTTATTTTGTTCTTTGTATCTGATTGGAGAACCCCCTTTAGTAATTCCTTGAGTCAGGGTTTTTTCATGATAAATTCCCTAATCTTTTCTGTATCTGTGAATGTTTTTATTTCTCCTTCATATATAAAGGATAGCTTTGATGGGTATAGTATTTGTGGCTTTAAGTTACTCTCTTTCAGGAATTCAAATATTGGTGTCCACTCTCTTCTAGCTTGTAGAGTTTCTTCTGAGAAATCTGATGATAATTTAATGGGTCTTCCTTTATATTTTGTATTCTTCTTTTCCCTGGCTGCCTTGAGAATTTTTTCTTTGCCGTTGGTTTATGCCAATTTCATTATGATATGCCTTGGAGTAGGTTTGTTGGGATTAAGAAAACTCAGAGTTATGTTTGCTTCTTGAATTTAACGCTTTAGTTCTTTCCACAGGCTTTGGAAGTTCTCATCTATTATTTGTTTGAGTATGTTCTCCATTCCATTTTCTCTCTCTTCTCCCTCTGATATACCTATTATTCTTATGTTATTCTTTTTGATGGAGTCAGATAATTCTTGTAGGGCTATCTCATTTTTTTTAATTTTTGAGTCTCTTTCTTCTTCTCTCTGTTGTGCCTCATGTTGCTTGTCTTCTATTTCATTAATCCTCTCTTCTATCTGGCCTGTTTTATTAGCTAAGCTTGTTACCTTGTTTTTTAGCTCACGCATTGAGTTTTTCATCTCTGTTTGATTTGTTTTTATAGTTTCAATTTCCTTGGAAATATATTCTTTGTGTTCGTTGAGTTGTTTTCTGAGCCCCCTAAATTGCCTTTCTGTGTTTTCTTGTATATCTCGGAGGATTTTTAGGATTTCTATCTTAAATTCTCTGTCATTTAGCTCCAAGGTTTCCAATACATTAAATTTTTTCTCCATAGATATTTCTTCATCTTGCTGTGTTACCTCTCTTTCTTTTGTATCCATGATATTCGATTTTCTCTTCCTTAATGGCATCTGCGGGTGGTTTTGTTGATAGTATTAATGAGATTTAATAAAGAATAAAAAGTTAAGAAAAATAAAAAATTAAAAAGAATTGTTTTGTTTAAAAAAATTAATAATGAAATAAAGAAAAATAAAATAAAAATTTAGAAAAAGAAAAAAAAAAGAAGGAAATTATTTCTCCCCCCTCCTTTTTTTCTCTCCTCTCCTCTTCCCTCTTTCTTGAGAAAATCTTGTGGTGAACTGTGAATTATATTGTACTAAATAGAACAAACAATGCCTATAATGGAGGGCTTGAATTGGGGAGAAGTAATAAAGGGGCAAAAAAAAAAAAAGAAAAAAGAAAAAAAAGGGGCGTATGGACCCACAAAAAGCAAATAAGAAAAAAAATTGGGTCAAGAATAAAATGATTTGCTTTTAGGTGTTGATTGACTAAGAGTTATGATGAGAGGAATAAGGGGGAAACAGGAAAATGGGGGGGAAAATTAAAAAATTACTATTGTATTTAGTGTAACAAGAACTAGATAAAATGGAGAGCCAGGGATGGGAGCATTGCTAGTGTGTTAAAAAGGTGAAGTAAAAACTCCCCAAAATGCCACAAACATAAGTTTGAGTCCCAGGAAGATATTGTTCGTTATTAAGATTTGAATGAGAGGAGACGTAAAGGAGAAAGGAAGAAACTAATATAGAGGGAGAAAAGAAAGAGAGAGAGAGAAAAAAAAGAGGGAACCAGTAAAAGAAGAAAAAAAAAAGAGGAGATAGAGTTAAGGGTTTTGGAGTGCAACCCTCATAGAGAGAAAGGAAGAGGAAAGAAAAGATAATGGGAGATGTAACACTTATGGGTAGTGTAGTTCAAGGAGAGGAAAGAGTAAGAATGGCAGAGAGTTAAATGACCAAATTGGAGGAGGAATAAAAAATATCAAGAATGAAGATAAGAGAAACAAACAAACAAATATAATAAAATGGGATAGGCTATAAAGTCTGCGTATTATTCTTGATTTTGAGAGGTTATCTTCTTGCTTTTTCTTTTCTCTCCCTCATTGTGGTCGGTGACTCTGTACCTCGGGTTCTGCCCCTTTGACACGCTCAGGTAGAGGTTTGCAATTGATAAGTCTATCTCGATGTCGTGTATTGTGCTTCAGTCTTGTTGGCAGTTAAGGCTCATTAGTATTTATAGGCTCTGCCAGTGAGAGAGTCCGTGTTCCTGGAGCCTTTCTCCTAGTCTTTCCTTCCTCAATTAGTAGCCTGATAATCCAGCTATGGGGTTGCTGCTGCCTCTGCCTGGATAGTAAGAGGCTCAAAGAGCTGGCAACTCCCCACTCTATTCCCACTCAGCCCAGGCCTCTGGGTAAGGCTCAGTCAGTCAGAGCTGGTAGCATAATCAGATGGGGCTTCTGCCCACTCAAACACCTCTGGCTCTGCCACTCTGTGGGATAACATGGGCGCGCACTGCCAAGGCACTTGGAGGAATCTCTCGCTCACTATCTGCGCACGCAGACCAGGATATCAGGCCAGCAGACTCACCTGAGTGAAACCCCCACCCGCACGGAAAAGTTCCGGCATTGGAATTGGCTCTTGCTCCGTCCCTGTGCACAGCTTTCCCAGGGCGCTGGGGCGGCCCGGAGATTCCGCTTTTGGCCCACACAAAGGCCTCTGACTCTGCCTCTCTGTGGGACAACATGGGCGCACACTCTCGGGGCTTTGGAAGGAATCTCTCGCCCACTATCTGCTCGCACCGCCCCTGAGATTGGGGAAAATGGCTTCCCTGCTTGTCTTTCTTTGTCTGGGTTTGGCGCGAGTGTTAGCTTGTATTGCCCGGGTTGCCACAGGAACAGTTTTTCCTCGGCCTGGATCTCTGTGCCAGAGCCTGGTTCGGCCGTTTATGCCGACTCCTGGATCTATTCACCGCCTTTGCCCGCCTCAGTTTCTATATTCTCAGTTCCCAGTGAAAGCAGCCCTGTTTAGGTTAGTGAGGAAGGCGGAGCATTTCTTATTTCCTATTTCCTTTGGGGTTTGATTATATATTTAGCCAATTTTTTGCTCGACCATACCTTCGCGTGTATTGCGAAACATCTGGAGGCTCCAAGGATAGGTTTTTCTGTTTCTGGTTGAAGATCTTGTTGAGTTTTGGGGAGATTTATCGATATCGCTCCCTACCGCGCCATTACCCTGACATCATCCTCATCTTTTATTTTTATAGATATATAAACTTTTCACATGAAGAAAATATTGGGATGTTATTGGATGGTGTCATTTGTAGAATGTCAACTAAAGATGTTTTATGAAATGACAAATACTAAAATTTTTTAGCATTTATAAAAAACTGATTTTTTTCTGATTATGAAGTGTATATATGTTCATTATAGAAAAATTTCCAAGACAAAATGCCATAAAAAATAGGAAAAACCTTCATATCCTACCTGTACATAGGTTTTTTTGTTGTTGTTTTTGTTTGTTTTTTTCAGAGACAGACATCAGAGAGAGGGATAGACAGGGACAGACAGACAGGAATGGAGAGATGAGAAGCATCAATCATTAGTATTTCATTGAGCATTGAAACATCTTAGTTGTTCATTGATTGCTTTCTCATATGTGCCTTGACTGCCGGCCTTCAGCAGACCAAGTAACCCCAGCTCTAGCCAGCGACCTTAGGTCCAAGCTGGTGAGCTTTTGTTCAAACCAGATGAGCCCACGCTCAAGCTGGTGACTTCGGGGTCTCGAACCTGGGTCCTCGGCATTCCTGTCAAATTCTCTATCCACTGCGCCACTGCCTGGTCAGGCTGTTCATAGTTTTAAACATAATCACTGTTAATATTATTTGTTATTTTACTTTTAGTCTATTTCCATTAAATTATATTTTGCTTTTATATAATCGGAATAGTAATTACAAACATTTACTAGATGTCTAGACGGTGCTAGGTTTTGCCTTAGTGATTTTCCATGCACCAGCTCATATCCGTGCCCTTAGTTCAGATACTCCAGCATCCCTCTTCCAAAGCCTCCTGGTTCTGTTTTACATGCAAGAACTAATTTCATCTTATAACACATTAGGGAATAGATACTGTTAATACCTGAATTTTGCACACAGAGCCTAAAATAACAATAACTTGCTCAAGGTCTTACTGCTAGTATCAAATCCTGTTTGCTGAATGCTTTGGGTGTTTTTCTCACTTTGTTTTCATTGTGTCAATCAAGGTGAACTAGGTTAGGGTTGAGCAAACCTGTCTATGAAGGACTGGGTGTTCTCTGTATGGTCTGTTTTGCATTTACTCATCTCTTGCTGTTGTAGTGCAGAAGCATCCACACAATATGTAAATGATGAGTGTCAGGAATTACCCAAAGTCCATGGTGTGTGAACTTCTGGGGTTGATTAGGCTACAGTCCTGGACCCTGAAGCTGACTGACTTCATGTGACAAAAGTTTGTCTTGCTCACTCTCCAGGGCCAGTGTGAATCAGTGGGAAGATTCATTGCTGTGACTCAGGGACCCAGTCTGCTCAAGGCTTCTGTGCAATATGTGCTCCATGTTGTTTTGTTTTGGAGCTGGGAAGGGACACATGGGAGATTCCGTTTTCTACATTTTAAGAAAGAAGATAAAGGTAGAGGCAGAGGGGAAGGAAATGAAGATATTCCTGAGCAGAGCCTGCCTGCAGACTTCACCTGCCCACAGGCTTTTTCATCCTCTCATGGTGGCCAGATGTCATCTGCCATGAGCTCTAAAGAGGGGGTTGTTGTGTTTTGCCTTTTTTTATTTTCTTGAATTTATCTGGGTGACGTTGGTTCACAAAGCCATACAGTTTTGAAGTGTACAAGTCAATAAAACATCTCCACATGCATCTGCATCCATTGCCCAAGGGAAAGTTATACCCCATTTATCCCAGCTGTGCCCATGTGCACCTACCCCCACCCATTTCCCTCCTGCTATCACCACACTATTGTCTATGTCTATGCATTATTTAGATACTGCTTTTTTGCTTGGTATCTTCATATTTCATCCAGCCCCCCCCCCAACCACCTTCCCTCTGAGAGCTCTCAGTCTAAGTAATCATGCCTCAGTTTCTATTTTTGTAGGTAAGTTCAGTAGATTGTTCGTTCCACATATGCTGAGATTGTATGGTATTTGTTCTTCTCTGCCTGGCTTATTTCACTTAACATAATACTCTCCTATCACAGGGACAACGAGTTACTTGGAGACCAGAGGACATGCTCCAGGGGCGGAGGGGAAACAGCAGCTCCGGTCAGCAGAATGAAGGACGGAAGTCCAGTCCCTAGCCTTACTCAGATATTTATTAGTCGGTACAAATAACTCTTGGAAACAGCAAAAGTTTTCAGGGGGTGAAGTAAAGGACAAGCAACATGCTGGCTTCTAATCTTTGTTCTGAGAGCCTAAATATTTCTATTAGTGAATCTTATCCTGTTTCTAGCACATACTGCTTTCAAGTAGTATTTCATTGTTTAAACATATGACAGCCTTGTTATCCACTCTCCTTACTGATGGGTACTTTGGCGGTTGTGAATAATGCTGCAGTAAACATAGGGGTGCGTATGTTCCTTGGAATTAGTACTGCAATTTTCTCCATATACATTCCCAGAAGTGGGATTGATGAATGAAAAAACAGTTCCATTTTTATTTTTTGAAGAAACTTCATAGTGCTTTTTATACTGGCTGCATCTGTCTACATTCACACTAACAGTATGTGAGAATGTTTTCTCCAAATCCTCCTCAGCACTTGTTTGTTGATTTATTGATGACAACCATTCTGACAGACATTAGATGTTATCTGATTGAGGTTTTAATTAGCATCTCTGATGATTACTGATGTTGAGCATTTTCTCATAGGCCAGTTGGCCACCTGTATGTGCTCTTTGGAGAAGTATCTCTTAGGTCCTTGACCCATTAATTGAGTTGTTTGTCTTCTTACTGTTGACTTGTATGTTTTTTATGTATTTTAGACACTAACCCGTTATCATATGTATTATTGGCAAATATGTTCTCCCATTCAGTGGGTTCCCTGTCTATTTTATTTATGGTTTCTTTTGCTGTGCAAGAGCTTTTTAGTCTGATGTAGTTCCATTTGTTTATTTTTTCCTGTTTTTTTTTTTCTCCAAGGAGATATATTGGCAAAAATATTACAATGAGAAATACCTGAAATTTTACTGCGTATGTTTTCTTCTTGGACTAAATTGAAATCTTAAATTCATTTTGAGTATATTCTTGTGTATGGTATGAGTTGGTAGTCTAATTTATTTTGTTGTTTTTTTTTTAAATTCTTTAATTTTTTTTCATTTTTCCAAAGTTGGAAACCGGGAGGCAGTGAGACAGACTCCCGCATGCGCCCGACCGGGATCCACCCGTTATGCCCACCAGGGGGCGATGCTCTGCCCTTCTGGGGCGTTGCTCTGTTCTGAACAGAACCACTCCAGCGCCTGAGGCAGAGGCCACAGAGCCATCCTCAGTGCCCAGGCCATCTTTGCTCCAATGGAGCCTCGGCTGCGGGAGGGTAAGAGAGAAACAGAGAGGAAAGAGAGGGGAAGGGGTGGAGAAGCAGATGGGCAATTCTCCTGTGTGCCCTGGCCGGGAATCGAACCCGGGACTCCTGCATGCCAGGCCGACGCTCTACCACTGAGCCAACCGGCCAGGGCCTCTTATTTCGTTTTCGTTTTACATGTATCTGTTCAATTTTTCTAACAACCTTGATTAAAGATACTTTCTTTACCCATTGTTCATTTTTGCCTCCCTGTGTCAAATATTAATAGGCCATAAAGACTTGGCTTTATTTCTGTGCTCTCTATTCTGTTCCAGTGATTTAAATGCCAGTTCTTGTGTCAATACCATGCTGTTGGGAACCCCAGACCTTTTCATATAATTTAATAACTAGTAATATGATACCTCCAACTTTGTTCTTCTTAATATTGCTGAGAATATTTGAGATCTGTTGTGGTCTCATAAATTTTTTGGAATATTTGTTTTGAATTTGTGAGATACGCCTTTAGTATTTATAACGGAATTATGTTGAACCTGTACATTACTTTGTGTAGTATGGGCTTTACTATGTCAATTTTGCTATTCATGAACACAGAATATGCTTCCACTTATTTGTCTCTTCTTCAGTTTATTTCCTGAGCATCTTATGATTTTCGATGTACACGCCTTTTACCTCGTTGGTTAAATTTATTCCTAGGTACCTTATTTTTTTGTTATTATTGTTGTGATTGCAATAGTAAATGGGGTTGTTTTCTTAGTTCTCTTTCTGATAGTTCATTATTGGTGTATAAAAATGCCACCAATTTCTGAATATTAGTTTTATATTCTGTACTTTGCCAAATTTATTTATTATATCTACTTTTCTGGTAGAGTCTTTAGGGTTTTCTGTGTACAATATACTGCCCTGTGGAAATGATGAGTTTTACTTGCTCCTATTCCGTAGGATGCTTTTTATTCCTCTTGTCTGATCCCTGTGGCTAGGACTTCCAGGGCTATGTTCAATAAGATGGTGA
>NW_027095527.1:0-64079 GCF_036850765.1 Saccopteryx bilineata | reverse complement strand
AGGGGAGGGATTTGAGACAGACTCACCAGGAAAAGTGATTTCCTTCACTCCTGGGAAGTGGAGGCTTTTCTTCTAGAAGGCTCACCACTCTCCTCCCTTGGCTTTTTTTACCTCTGTAGTCTCTGGTGAAAACCAGGAAGAAATATGTGCATGTCTGTGTCCCCGGCTCAGGCTGGGCAGCTAATCTCCCTCACTCTCTCCTCACTGTTTCTTTTTTTTTAATTAATAATTTTATTTTTTTAATGGGGTGACATCAATAAATCAGGATACATATATTCAAAGATAACAAGTCCAGGTTATCTTGTCATTCAATTATGTTGCATACCCATCACCCAAAGTCAGATTGTCCTCTGTCACCTTCTATCTTGTTTTCTTTGTGCACCTCCCCACCCCCTTTCCCTACCCCATTCCCCCCTCCCCCTTGTAACCACCAGACTCTTATCAATGTCTCTTAGTTTCACTTTTATGTCCCACCTACGTATGGAATAATGCAGTTCCTTGTTTTTTCTGGTTTACTTATTTTGCTTCGTATCATGTTATCAAGATCCCACCATTAACTCAAAATGGATCAAAGATCTAAGCATAAGACCTGAAACAATTAAGTACATAGAAGAAGACATAGGTACTCAACTCATGGACCTGGGTTTTAAAGAGCATTTTATGAATTTGACTCCACAGGCAAGAGAAGTGAAGGCAAAAATTAATGAATGGGACTACATCAGACTTAGAAGTTTTTTCTCAGCAAGAGAAACTGATAACAAAATAAACAGAAAGCCAACTAAATGGGAAATGATATTTTCAAACAACAGCTCAGATAAGGGCCTAATATCCAAAATATACAAAGAACTCACTGTTTCTTTAGGGTGAGAATATCATGGTATACACCTTATGGACTCTAGATCATTTCATAGGGGCTTTCATTCTCAGCTCTGCCTTTACCAGCTTTGCGACCTAAGGCAAGATTCTCAACTTCTCTGTGCCTGTTTTTTAATCTATAAAATGGGAATGGTGCCTGACCAAGCAGTGGTGCAGTGCATAGAGCATTGGAATGGGATGGAAATGACCCAGGTTTAAAAGACCAACGTTGCTGGCATGAACACAGGCTCACCAGCTTGTGTGCTGAGTTGCATACCTGAGCATGGAATCTTAGACATGACATACGGTCACTGTCTTGAAGTTCAATGTTGCTGTCATGAGCCAAAAGTCACTTGTTCTGCTTTAGTCTCCTGTTCAAGGCACATAAGAGAGAGCAATCAATGAACAACTAAGGTGCTCTAACAAAGAATTAATGCTTCTTATCTCATTTCCTTCCTCTTTGTCACTATCTGTCCCTTTTTTCATCTCTCTAAAATAAAAATTACTTTTCTGTCTCCACACTCTAACATAGATAAAATAAATAAAATGACTAAACTCTCCAGATCAAGGCATATATGAAAGTTGATGCTTTCTTTTTCCCCCTTTTCTCTCTCTCTCTCTCTATCTATCTCTATATCTATCTATCTCCACTCTCTAAAATAAATGTTAAAAATAAATAAATAAAATAGAATTGTGACATGATCAGTCTGCAGTATTGGAGATCTTCCTTCCAAATGTTTGGAGTCATTTTGGCTCAGATCAATTTAAAAACTTTCAGTTTTCATGTTTCATATTTCAACAAGAACAAGTACCTAACTTTGTAAAAATAAGCTCTACCTGATATATGACTAGAAAATGGCAAATTCAGACTATGATATTATGGCACTCACATCTGTTAGAACTGCTAAATTTAAATATGACAGTACCAATGTTCTCATGCATTCATTAATTGTTAGATGTCCCCTGACTAAGAATTCAGCCTATAACTTTGGTGTATCAGAGTGATGCTCTAAGTAACTAAGCTTCCTGGCCAGGGCATAACCATGGATTTTATCCAACTCTCATTTAAAGATAGAAAACACCACTTTCAGAACCAATAAATTACCACAAAAAAAAGAAAACCAGTAGAGAAAAAACCTACTTAACATAAGCCGATAAGTGCATCAACTGAGAAAGGAGGGGCAGACCCCTCTTCACTGAGAAGAAAAATACAAGAAAAATGCAAGAGAAGGGAGCCTGCATGGGTAACTGAGTCAGACAGTTCTAGATTAACTACTTTCTATAGTTCTCTGAAAAGGTGCCTGGGACCACTTGCTACACAGAGCAAGGAAGATAAAACTTATCTGAAAACCCCTTTTTCTTTTCTCAAAAGCATTTAAGAAACCATGTTTACATAGCTTAGTTAAAAATTTCAACACTTATCCTCTTATTCCACCTAAATTCACTCTCCCATTCTGGAGTCATGAGAGTGACATGTGCCTCTAGACAATGGGATCACGAGACTCTTGCATGAATATTTGTATTCTGTAAAAGGTATATAAAATTTACAAAATCTAATTTTGAGGAGCACACGTTTGGTTTCCTCTTTGGGGATCATGCTGCTCCACAAGCTAAATAAATTCTACTTCCTTCATCAAGTTGTCTGGGCATTTTTGTCCTGCCTTAATTCCTGCAATACAACCAATGTCAGGTAATACACTGTACCCACCCTTGTTTCTCCTTACCACCACCAAGGTGTTATTCCAAAAATGCACATGACCTAAGAGCAGTGACACAGACTGTGGACACATTTAAAAGGGACCATATTGCACTATAAAGCAAATGACAACAAACTTTAAATATGTGAAATTATATAACCTGTTTCCACCTCTTATGACCGCTGACCTTGAAATCCTTATTAGCAGATAAACCAGGAAGTCCTTTTACTTACACTTATAAAATACAATTTTAAATAACCTGTAACATATATGGTAATTAGAATTCTAAAATAATTTTATCTACTGAAAGAGAATAATTAAAAAAAAAACTATTGTGCCCTGAACAGATGTCTCAGTTCATGGAGTGTCTCCCTGTGTGCCAAGGTTTGGGGTTTTGTCGCAGGTCTCAGCACCTAAGAGAAGTGACCAATAAATAATTTTATGTTTCTTCCTCTCTCTCAAATCAATGTAAAAAATTAAAAATTTAATGGAAAAAGCTGTGATAGACCTGCAACATGCCTAGTGCATTTCCCTCAACCGAAAGGCAGAAAACAAAGAAAAGAGAAAAAACTAAAAAATGCAGATATCTCTTTGAACCATATTTCTATATTTCACCTAGAAAATACTTTTTTTTACCATCAACAATCTAATTCTGCACCTCACAGTGTTTTCTGCCCATTTCTGCCTCACATAGTGCCTCTCTTACACTGGAACCATTTTTCTCTCACTTTCCCAAAACACATGACCTGAAGATGCCGTAGTGGAGACAGGTGAGCAAGAGGGGGCATCCCCACTTTTTGTCACTGTCCCAGGAGGAGAAAATCTCCATGTGTGGGAGTCTTCCCTTATAGAGGTCGTCACCACCTGTCAGGGAGCTCCGAGAGAGAGAGAGTGGAGAAGTTTGGCTAGGTGCCTAGTCTTTCTGAGCAGTCTACTGAGAGTGAAAGTCCAACCCCTCAAAAATTGAGGCATGTCAGAGAAAACCATCTGACCAGAGCAAATTTTTGTGGAAAAGAGAAGCCGACTGGGGAAGGGGAAGAAAGAAAACTCCTTACCTTCTTGTCCAGCAAGGGTTCAGGACATGGTCAGATTGCTGGCCAATCAACCTACAATTACATGTCCAAACAGAATCAGAGAGTAAGCCTGGGATGAGCTGCCACTGCCCATTGCTTCTCTGATTGTAAGTTTGGACGGCAAAGAGGGATCATCCAGGAAACCGCTACCCCGTCCCACATTTTGACACCAAATATAAGAATCTATCAGAGTCTGAAAAGATCAGAGTAACAGGCTTTAATGAAAGAATGAAAGAAACCCCGCTGGGCACTACTCTGGGGAGAAGGGCACTGGTACAGACTAGGAGGCAAATTTTATAGGGTTTGGAAAAGTCTTGAGCAAGTACTGAGTCAGAAGTTCTGGTATGTTCCCTTTGGCAGTTTTATGGTTTCAGCTTCCAAGAACTCTTCTGCCTCAGGGGCGATTGTCCAGTAAGTAAGGGTGAGGTCAGGAAGCCAGGTGGAAGAACCCAAGGGCAGTTGGGTTCTGGTAAATTCATGTATCTATCACAAAATATGGGGCAAAACACCATTTTCCAGATCATTTTTTTAATCCACTGAGACTTTGATTACCAGCACCTGTCGTGAGTTTGGCTAAAATAAACTCATAAATATTCTACAGGTCTGGACGTTGCTTAAGTTGACAAGGGAGATGGGGGGAGGGGGAAGAAGATCCCACTCCTCACTAAACATCTCCAGGGAGATGTTGCTCCTCCATGGAAGTAGAGCCACTCTACAGAGGGAGGGCCCCTTACTTGGATGGTCACCAAATCCAAAAACAGAGACCCTCTCCAGGGACATACCCCCTCTCCAGGGAGGAAGCTCCTGTCTAAGACGAGGCTGCAGCTCCTTTCCAGGGGCTGACCAGGCCACAGGGATGTGTCTTGCCCTCGAAGTCCATGCCCTAGGCCGTCCCTGCCTCGCACCGCCCCCATCCCTCGCTGTCTACCCTGTCCCGCGGTGCCCCACTTGCCTCTTCATTGCATCGCCATCCACCCTGCCCCTGTGCAGCTCTGTGATGTCTGCCCCACTTCCCACCATTCCTGCCCCTCGCAAACCATGCCCCACACCATGCTCGCCCCGCGCAGTCTCACATTCTGCCCTGCCCCATCCCGCTCATTCCCCAACTCACGTAGCTTTCATCATGCGCCCGCCCCTAGCCAGTCCCGCCCTCCACAGCCACGCTCAGTTCCCTGCCCCGTGATGTCCTTGCCCCACCTCATGCGCCCTACCCCACGCTGTCTGCACCTCAGGCCATCCGCGTGCCTCCTTTCCACTCCTCTCATCATTTCCGCCCATGCCATGCCTGAAACAGAAGCATGCAAAAAAAAATTCAAAGTAAATAAATGGGAAAAGACACCTCAGTGATGCACAAATATATTGACAGTTTCTGGTTACATGCACCCAGATAGCAGCAAAGGAAAAAAACTTTCTGGTGACTTTTACCTAGCTGTTATTCTCAAGATGCACAGAGAAGCGCGCTTGGAAAACATTTACCAGAAATCATACTGTATGTTCTTTCAAGCAAGTTTCAACAACCTTTAAATCATTGAAATGATATAAAGCATGTTTCTTCTTGTCATTACACTTAATCTAGAAATCAGTAGTAGAAACTAACTAGAAAACCCTTACTTTTTTAAGTTAAAAAATTTACTTTTACATAACCCCCCCTTCAAAATCAACAATTCAAGTTAAAACTACATAAAAAAACCTATGGCAAAATATATGAATACATTTTAGGGGGAAAAACCAAAAAATACACAGTTTTTCCACCCATACTAAGAATCAGGATAGTAAATTAAATCCAAAGAAAGTAAAAGAATGAAATGTTCACAGAAACATCTGGAGGGTGTATACCATATTTCCCCATGCATAAGACTGATCTTTTTTTGAAAAATTTGGGATCTAAAAACTGGGTGCATCTTATACAGTGCTTGCAAATTTTTTACTTGCATTTCCTGCTTACTCACATTTGTTATCTTTTTCTCAAATTTTTGACCCCAAATTAAGGTGTGTCTTATACATGGAGGCATTTTATACATGGGGAAATATGGTACTTTACAAACTTACCAGTTTTTTTCCACTTGGGATAAGATTTTGAAAAAAAATAATTCATTCCTCCATACAATTTAAGCTGCAACAACAACAAAAAAGCCATTGTCATTTTTACATTTTTTTTTTATGGAGACAGAGAGTCAGAGAGTGGGATAGACAGGGACAGACAGACAGGAACAAAGAGAGAGGAGAAGCATCAATCATTAGTTTTTAATTGCGTGTTGCAACACCTTAGTTGTTCATTGATTGCTTTCTCATATGTGCCTTGACTGCGGGCCTTCAGCAGACCAAGTAACCCCTTGCTGGAGCCAGCAACCTTGGGTTTAAGCTGGTGGGCTTTTTTTTTGCTCAAACCAGATGAGCCTGCGCTCAAGCTGGCGACATCAGGGGGTCTCAAATCTGGGTCCTCTGCATCCCAGTCCAATGCTCCATCCACTATGCCACCACCTGGTCAGGCATTTTTTACATTTTTAAAAATATTTTAATTATTAATCTTAGAGGAAGGCGGTGGAGGGGGGGAGACAGACAGACAGTCAGAAACACCAATCTGTTTCTGTATGTGCCCTGACCCAGGATCAAACCTATGACATTATTGTATGGGTGTGATGCTCTAAAATACTAAGCTCTCTGGTGAGAGAAAGCCATTGTCTTTTGGGAAAAATAAAAGTACGTGAAAAAACCTAAGGTAATTTTTAAAAATAATAATCCAGTCTGCTCTGTGACAACACCAAAAGTCTTTTCTTTGCTCTTGACAGTCAGGGGCATAAACACTATTACTAATAGTTTAGCACAAAGTTGCCTCTTTTCTAATGTGCACTTTTTCTTGTGCCATGTTAGCACTTCAGACTGAGAGACCCCCTAACCTAGGGGCTTCCAGAAGTTATCCGAGCCAGGGTCACCACTTACAAGCTAGATTCTTTTGGTCACTGAACACCTCCCAGGTATTTGTTTTGTCACTTGTAAATTTTCTCAGTTTTATAGCTAGATGAGAACACGCATTGCTAAAGGACTGAGACTTTGGCCTCAGCTCAGCCTTCCAAGAAGCTGAGATATTGGACCTTGCCACCATCAATCTAAACTGAAACCAAAGACATTGCACTGTCAAATCCAGTTTTTGTCACAACTGATAATTATATTATTTATGTATATTTTTATTCCCTCTGTCTACCTTATGACAGCATAGTATTCATAAAGACAGAAAGTGTGTCTGTCTCATTCACTATAGACAACCAGTGTCGAGCACAGTGCCCAGCACATAACAAAAGTACAATAAGTATTTATTGGATAAGTGAATAAAAAGTCATTTGTATATGTAAGAATGAGACAGCACTCGAACACCAGATGAGCAGGCTTTATTAGAGGAGAAAGACCTGCCAGAGCACTTCTCCAGGAAGAAGGGCCCCTGAAACAGACTGAGGTAAAACTTTCTAGGTTTGGGAATAGCCTCGAGCAAGGGTGTGCTGGTATGTTGGGCTTTTTGGAATACTCCTTTTTGGGGTGATTGAGCAGCTTCCAGGAATTCCTTTGTCCCAGAGGCAACTGTCCGGTAATTTAGCATGGGGTCAGGCAGCCAAGTGGAACAGCAAAAGAGCAGTTGTAATTCATGTATCTATTAGTATACACATACAGATATACACAAATAACAGACACACATTGACACAGAGAGATATGCTCATGTGCAATGCACATCTATGCACACAGATGTACACACACCCATTCTACCTCTGTACATATAGATAAAGAAATATAATAGGTACACAGAGACTATGGGATAAAAATGTAGTATTAACAGTAATTATCTCTATTTGGGAAATTTGTTTTTTTTATAATTTTTTCTAGCATTTCTGAAAAAAAATATATCTTTATAATAAAAAAGTTGTTAAAATTTAATATAGTTGTCAAATCATATTTTATAATAAATTAAAGAGATTTAAATTAAAAAAGTTAAAAAGACAGAAGTAAAAATAGTAGAATGGGAAGTCATTGAGTGCAGGAATATGAATTCCTAGCACAGTGCCTGGTATATGATGGGCACTTTCAAAGGCTTTATGAAAGCATGGCAGGAAGGAAAGAAGAAAAACAAGATGAAAAGAAGGGTGATAGAGAGATCCAGGGAGGGAAAGAGGAAGAGAGAAAAAAATAAAGAGGAAAACAAATAGCTAGAGAGAAAAAAATGGGGGAGGAAAGAGAGAGATTCATCAAAATTATGCATATTTACATACTTTGAAATCCCAGGTTTACAGTCAAAGTTCTCCACATTTACCAAGCATTTGGAAAATATTTTTAGAGCATTAAAGAATACATGGAACTTACTAGCTCCACAAAGTTGAATTTCTTGGACTCCTGAAATTTTTGGATTTAGTAAATGTAACCAAGGGAGGACTCAAAAAAACTGTACCTCTCTTTGTCCACCTGCAGGTCTACCTGTATAATGATAGCAAATATCATAAATTGGCACTGTCATTCATACAAGTCTGTGCTTATGGAATGAACAGAATGCTGGAGCTAGAGGAGAATTTTGGCACCACAAAGTGACCTGATCCTTTTATTTTACAAATAGGAAACAAGAAGCCAAGAGATAAAAGGCGACTAATGCAAGACTTCAGTTTCTGGTCTTACAAGTAAGAGGCTTGGCAGTTCTCATGCCCATACACACAGGAGAAAATGTTGCAAGGTACCAAAAGCTACAGAATTAATATTAATACTTTAGGAAGCTTAAAGAAATTTTTATTAATTTGACCTAGGCATGCAGAGAGATTTTGTAAATAATCTTTGTACTTGTGTGATTAGCATCATACCAGGATGGCTGATAGCAGTGTATTGTAAATGCAGAGGGGAGGAGATTTGGAGTCTCTGAACTTCCTGAACATGTATAGAGAAACAAGTGAATAGCTAGCCAGGTGTAGAAAGAGAAAAATTAATTTAAACCTTTACTTATATTAATGGATCATTTATAGGCATTTGTCCCCATGGAAACTACCTCTCCCCTCCTAAAGCATGTAGTTAATGTATATATCTTTGAACAAAAAAATAGCAAATGAACACTAGAAAATATAGGGATGCTTTTAATATGTAAAGTGACATTTTTACCATTGTGTTGCCTTGTAAGTTTTAATGTATAGAAGTGTCTTTTTATGAATTTTATAGACAGATGTTATAAACTTACTAATGAATTGTGTCCCATTCCCTCCCTCATCCTTTTCCCAAACCTGTATAGGAGAAAACAAAGGTTGTAAGATTATGCCAAAATGTCAGGCTTTTCCCCTGCCCATGTATAATTAAGGATATATAACCAGCCCCTATAATATTATAGATGCTCACAATTTGGGACTGCTGCCCCATGTAAGCTATATGTGGCCGACATATTTAAGAAATTTTCTCCTTTAATAAAACTCCTCAAATTTTATCTGGATGTGGTGTCTCTATGAAAACCCGCGGAATTGTGGATTGGGTACTTTATAACATTTGGCTCCCATGCAAGGCCAATGCTGTTTCACATCACCTGGTAGAGGCACCTTTAATTGGCTGGTCTTTCCAGGAGGCTGCCTGGTACTGCTGGAATCTCAAAGAGAGGTGCCACCTGAAGTGTTTTCAGGGCTCCTGGTCTTCCTGTGGGGTCTGGATAGTTCTACTGTAGATGCCTCTTGGTTCCCAAATTCAACAATTTGGATAATTTGGCAGAGAACTTGAGAAGGTAGGTAAAGCAACTCTTTTTGCTTTACTGAATTTTCTTGTTTTTCTATGAACTATTGCTTTCGCTATTTTGTTTTGGACTAGAAGTAGGTAGAGTGGATTTGAGGCTTTGCTGAATTGTGACTTTGAAGATGTAGAACTCCAGTGGAGAAGGTAGGACCTTCAAAGTTATTTTGCTATTTGTAACTAGTCTATATTCTTTCTGTTTTGGGGTATGAGAAAATAAATTATACATGGTCATATTGTAACCATGAGTGGAAAAATTCTGCTTGAACTTTTGACTAAAATTAAAGAAAGCAGGAATTGACCACTCCCTACCATAAACCACTGAGAAATTTGCTTAGAGCTAGTGTAACAGTAAAAATAGAAAATTTCATCTGTCCTTTGCTTGGCTAATCTTGGCTTGCAGAACAGGAACTAGCCCGCCTCGCCCCAATGTAATCATAGGTGCTTGCTCTTCCGCAAGTACCTGGGGCAATCACCCTGAGAGCCGTTGCAACTTCCCTATCTCATGACTCCTGAATTCCTGGGTGTCTCCTCCCCTCCCTGAAATAATGTATAAAACTTGCTTGCTGAAGATTGTTCAGGGCTCTTGGCTACCTCCTTGCCTTGAGCCCGCTTGTGAGTGTAATAAACATTTTTTTCTTCTGTTTTACCCACACACTTGAGTCTAGAGTCTTAGTGGTGCGCCCTCGGTCAACATTTGGAGGTTCCACCGAGATGCCGCTTCCTCGCAGACCACGAGACGCACGCCTGAAGCTTGGTGAGTGAAACTGGAGGTGGCTGTCAGGCAGGGACGTGAGTCCCTCCTGGCTGTGACTGACAGACGTGTCAGGGGGTCACAGGCCACGACTCCGGGAGATGCCCTGGAGTGTGAGGACGACCAAGGATGCTTGGAAGTCCATCTGCTGTCTCAGACAGAATCTGTAGATTTGTTGCCAGTTTCCAACCGAGCTTGTTGGTCCGGACCACTAGACTTATTTTTAGTTTCATTTTGCCGATCACGGCATAGCCGGCTTTGTCTGTCTGTTTTTGTCAGTGTTTTCTTTGTGACTTTTTTTCTGTCTTTCTTTCTCTTTGAAATTAAAATGGGACAAGGTCCTTCTACCTCATTGTCCCTGACATTGTCTCATTGGTCTGATGTGGATGCCCGAGCCCATACTTTGTCTCTTCTTGTTAAAAAGTGCAAGTGGCAGACTTTCTGTGCCTCCAAGTGGCCCACTTCAGAGTAGGTTGGACGACCACTGGAACCTTTCACAAGGACACCATAAAGGCAGTTAAAGCAGTTGTCTTCAATCCAGGACCTCATGGCCATCCGGATCAACAGCCTTATATTTGGGTTTGGGAAGACCTGGCCGACGACCCTCCTCCTTGGGTCTGACCTTTCCTTCCTCCCCCTACACCCTCCCATCCAATAACCCTCTCCACCACTCTGGGCCCTCCCAGACCTGCTCTAACTCATCCAGACATCTGCTCTATGCTTCCACTCAAACTTCCGGAGCCAATGGCACCTGCTTCATCCCTGTATCCCCCCTTCCCTCCTCTGTTCTCCCTGAATCTCAAACTGACCTTATTCTTTTTGATTCGGGACTCCCGCCTCCCTATACCAGGGATGTCCCTGCCAGCGCTGCAGGTCCCCACCTTGGGGACCCACATCAGGACAAACAGGGACCATCAGGAGAGGGTCCAGCCCAAGGTACCCGGAGCTGGAGAGCACAAAACCCAGATGACGTGGCCGTCACCCTGCCCCTTTGACCTTTTGGACCCCCTGTCCCTGACGGTCAAGGGGGAAACATGTCGGTGCTTCAGTATTGGCCCTTCTCCTCCTCAGATCTATACAATTGGAAAAACAATAATCCGCCTTTTTCAGAGGACCTTGTCAAACTTACTGACCTTCTCGAGTCTCTTATGTTTTCCCATAAGCCCACTTGGGATGACTGCCAGCAGCTTTTAGGTATCCTCTTCACCTCAGAAGAAAGAGATCGAATTCTCCTCAAGGCCAGGAAATTGGTTCCTGGACCTGATGGTCGTCCTACTCAACTCCCCAACCTTATAGATGAGGCTTTTCCCCTGAGGCGGCCTAACTGGGACCCTAATATGCCTGAAGGTAGGCAGCGACTCTTACTCTATCACCAGACTCTGATGATGGGTCTCCGACCAGCAGCGAGATGCCCCACTAATTTGGCTAAGGTAAGAGAAGTAATTCAAGGGCCAGAGGAATCCCCATCCAGATTCCTAGAGAGACTAATAGAAGCCTATAGGTGGAACACCCCTTTCAAACCTGAGTCTGAAGAACAGAGAGGGGCACTGGCTATGGCTTTTATAGGACAGTCAGATACTGATATTCAGAGGAAACTCCAGAGAATGGATGGGTTACAGGACATGGCTCTGAGAGATTTAGTCAAGGAAGCTGATAAGGTATACTATAAAAGAGAGACAGCAGAGGAAAAGGAGCAAAGATTAGAAAAAGAACGTGAGAAAAAAAAAGAAAAAGAATGTGAGAAGCAGGAAAATAAGTGTGATAAACAGAGAAATAAAGAGTTAACGAAGATTTTGGCTACCGTAGTAGGGAAACAAGATAGAAGAGAAAAGCATAGTACCTCGGGCCCAAACCAAAAACCAAAATTAGGACCTAACCAGTGTGCCTACTGTAAAGAAGAAGGACACTGGGTCAGGGATTGCCCTAAGAAGAAGAAAAAGAAGACGGAGGAAATCTTTGCCCTAGGAGATTAGGGGCGTCAGGGTTCAGACCTTCTCCCCGAAGTCAGGGTAACATTCAATGTAGAGGGGACACCAATCGACTATAAGGTAGATACTGGAGCGATTTACTCCACCCTGCAGAGTCCGCTGGGTCCCCTCTCAAATAAAAAATCCTTGGTCCAGGGGGCAAATGGATGCCAGCATAGGTCATGGACAACTAAAAGGACAATGGACCTGGGGAGGGGAAAAGTACAGCACTCCTTTCTGGTCATACCAGAATGCCCTGCCCCACTGCTGGGGATGGATTTGCTTACCAAGTTGGGGGCGAGTATTGATTTCAAACCTCAGAGACCAGAAGTAAGATTCAGTAACCCTCTTGTCAGTCAGCCTGTTGTGACCATGCTGACCTTGTCTGCTGAAGATGAGTATAAACTGTATGAGACCCCTGCCCCCGGACCCCATTCAACAGAAGACAGGTGGCTTCAGAGCTTCCCAGAGGCCTGGGCAGAAATGGCAGGGCCAGGATTGGCAGTACAAAGGCCTCCGGTGGTAGTATACTTAAAACCCTCTGCCACCCCCATAAGGGTCAAACAATACTACATGAGTAAAGAGGCCCGGGAAGGCATTAGACCTCACATCCAGAGGCTGCTAGGACAAGGGATCCTGAGGCCTTGTCAATCAGGGTGGAACACCCCCCTGCTACCAGTGAAGAAACCAGGGACAGGGGACTATAGACCAGTCCAGGATTTGAGAGAGGTTAACAGTCGGGTAATGGACATACATCCAACGGTCCCAAACCCTTACAACCTCCTCAGTACCCTCAGTCCTGACAGGAAGTGGTATACAGTACTGGACCTGAAAGATGCCTTCTTCTGCTTGCGCCTGCATGAGGACAGCCAACCCCTGATTGCTTTTGAATGGACTGACCCTGAGAATGGACTCAGCGGACAGCTCACCTGGACGCGGCTACCCCAGGGCTTCAAAAACTCTCCCACCATCTTTGACGAAGTGCTGCACCAGGACTTGAGTGCCTACCGAGCCTCCACCCCTGAGGTAACTCTGTTGCAGTATGTTGATGATCTGTTACTTGCAGCCGCCACCATAGAGCAGTGCGAACAGGGAACTGAGAAACTGCTTGTCGAAGTGGCCAAACAGGGATACCAGGCATCCACCAAAAAGGCCCAGATCTGCCAACCCAAAGTCACCTTTCTGGGCTACTCTCTCCGAGATGGTAAGAGATGGCTAACTGAGGCCAGGAAAAAGACTGTTACTCAAATCCCGCCTCCGAAAAATTGGAAGGGACTCAGGGAGTTCTTGGGCACAGCAGGTTTTTGCAGACTATGGATACCCGGCTTTGCCACACTAGCCGCCCCTCTGTACCCCTTGTTAAAGGATGGAACTGAGTATACCTGGGGAGATGAACAGCAAAAGGCCTTTGACCAAATCAAGAGGGCACTGTTGTCAGCCCTGGCCTTAGCACTTCCCAACACAGAAAAGCCATTCACTCTCTATGTAGATGAGAAGGAAGGAATAGCTAAAGGAGTATTGACTCAGTCTTTGGGACCCTGGAAATGGCCGGTGGCTTTTCTCTCTAAGAGGTTGGACGCAGTTGCAAAAGGGTGGCCGGGATGCCTACGGGTGATCGCCGCTGTGGCCCTCCTGGTCAAAGATGCCGACAAACTGACTCTGGGCCAAAAATTGACTGTTGTCGCCCCCCATGCCCTGGAAAGCATAATAAGATAACCTCCAGACCTCTGGCTAACCAATGCCCGCATTACTCATTACCAAAGCCTCCTGTTAGATAAAGACAGGATCACCTTTGGCTCTCCAACTGTTTTGAACCCAGCCACCCTGCTACCCAGGAAAGAGGGGAAAACTGTCCACCATCAGTGCAGGGATATCCTAGCCGAGGAGGCTGGGATCCGGAAAGAGTTATGGGACACACCATTGCCACAATCTGACTTAATTTGATACACTGAGGGAAGCAGTTTTCTGTATGAAGGAGAACACAGAGCTGGGGCTGTCGTGGTAGACAAGGAAAAAGTAATCTGGTCAGAGAGACTTGCCCCAGGAACCTCAGCCCAAAAGGCAGAACTAATAGCTCTAACAAAGGCCTTAGAACTGGCTAGTGGTAAGCGGGCCACCGTCTACATGGACAGCAGGTATGCATTTGCCACTGCACATGTGCATGGGGCAATTTATAAAGAAAGGGGCCTGCTCACATCAGCAGGTAAAGACATTAAGCACAAACAAGAAATCCTAGCCCTCTTAGATGCTGTCATGCTCCCATGGGAGCTGGCCATTGTCCATTGTTCTGGGCACCAGAAAGGGCAAGATCCAGTAGCCAAAGGCAACAGGAAGGCAGAGGAGGAGGCTCGAGCGGTAGCCATGAGGACTGCCTGCAACATCCTCACTATAGAAGCAGAGCCATCTTCCACCCTGACCCACTTAAAGGAACCTGAGGATGCTCGGACATTTCTCCAGATGGCCCACCATCTCACCCACCTTGGAACTGACAAACTGGTACAACTGCTTCAGGATGATAAAACATTGACCACCCCAAGAAGAGGCAAATGGCAAAGGAAGTAGTCAAAGCTTGTAAGGCCTGCCAGATGGTAAATGCCTACCCAGCCAAAGGAACCATAGAAACCCGTCTCCGAGGCACCAGACCAGGCCAATATTGGGAAGTAGACTTCACTGAGGTAAAATCTGCCAAGTATGGACTAAGGTATCTCTTAGTTTTTGTAGACACCTTTTCAGGATGGGTAGAAGCCTTCCCTACCAAACATGAGACGAGACGGCGGTGGTGGTAATTAAGAAGATTATGGAAGAAATCTTTCCTAGATTTGGCCTTCCAAAGGTAATAGGGTCTGATAACAGACCGGCATTTGTGGCCCAGGTAAGCCAGGGGGTAGCCAAAATATTGGGAATTAATTGGAAACTACATTGTGCTTATAGACCCCAAAGTTCAGGACAGGTAGAGAGAATAAATAGAACAATTAAAGAGACCTTAACTAAATTATTCATAGAGACTGGCCATAGAGATTGGGTAATGCTCCTACCATATGCTCTTTTCCGAGCTCGGAATACCCCTTCTGCTAAAACTAACCTAACTCCCTTTGAAATACTTTTTGGAACCCCTCCACCTATTTGGGATTTATCCCCCTCTGACATAAATATCCCGAATACCCCCTTGTCTGTTAGGTTACAGGCCCTGGCCAGAGTGCAACATTGCCTATGGAAGCAAGTGTCTGACCTCTACCAGCCAGCAGGAGGCAGGACCCTGCATCGCTACCAGGTTGGGGACTTCTTCTATGTCCGGAGACACCAACACCGAACACTCGAAACCTGCTGGAAGGGACCCTACCAGGTCCTCCTCATCACACCCACCACTGTAAAAGTTGATGGCATCGCTGCTTGGATCCATACTTCACACCTCAAGCCTGCTCCTGCTCCTGATGACCAGTGGACAGTGGAGAAAACAGATAATCCCCTCAAGCTGCGTGTCTGCCGCCGTAACAAATCCCCACCAACCGACCCGGCAGACATGGCAGGTGATATCAGGGACCAGTGACATAGTATGGGAAGTATCTTCCAATGACCATCCCCCCTGGACTTGGTGGCCGTCCCTGTATCCAGACCTCTGTCAGCTTGCGGCAGGGCTGGAGACTTGGGACATCCCGACCACGGACCCTGCTAGACCCCTTCCTTGTAATATGTCTAGGAACCCCGTCTGCCTCAGACAAGGCCCGATGCCTGCAGACTATTTCAATTTCCCCTAACAGTTCCTATTTGATCCCTGAAAAAGGAACTCGGTGGGCATGCAGAATGGGCCTGACTCCCTGTGTGTCCACTCAGGCCTTTAACAACTCTCAAGATTTTTGTGTAATGGTTAGGGTTTTCCCCCGCCTTATATATCATGGGGATGAGGACTTTGAAGAGACGGTTGAGGGGTGGACCAGACATAAAAGAGAGCCTGTCACACTCACCCTAGCAGTACTGCTGGGAGCCGGGGTATTGGCAGGAGTAGGAACAGGAACCGCTGCCCTAGTTGAAGGACCCAGACAAATGGCCTTGCTAGAGTCTGCTATTAACCAGGATTTAAAGGCCATAGAGCAGTCGATAGAAGCCTTAGAAAAGTCACTAACCTCCCTCTCTGAGGTCGTGTTGCAAAATAGACGAGGCTTATACTTGTTATTTCTGAAAGAGGGTGGTTTGTGTGCTGCCTTAAAGAAGAATGCTGTTTCTATGCCGACCACACTGGAGTAGTAAGAGACTCCATGAGCAAACTAAAAGAAAGGCTGAAGGCTAGAGAAAAGAGACTACAGGACCAGCAGGGATGGTTTGAAGGGTGGTATACCAAATCACCCTTGTTGACTACCCTCATCTCCACCTTGGCAGGACCCCTTATAGTACTACTGCTAGTTGTCACTATTGGACCGTGTGTCTTAAATAGACTAACCACCTTCCTGCAGGGGCAAATAGGGGCTGTAAAACTCATGATTGTAAGACAGCATTATGAAAGATTAAACCAGGACTCAGATCTCTAGGATTAGAGATATGCAAGAGAAAGAGGAGGAAATGTAACCGTGAGTGGAAAAATTCTGCTTGACCTTTTGACTAAAATTAAAGAAAGCAGGAATTGACCACTCCCTACCATAAACCACTGAGAAATTTGCTTAGAGCTAGTGTAACAGTAAAAATAGAAAATTCCATCTGTCCTTTGCTTGGCTAATCTTGGCTTGCAGAACAAGAACTGGTCTGCCTCGCCCCGGTGGAATCATAGGTGCTTGCTCTTCCGCAAGTACCTGGGGCAATCACCCTGAGAGCCATTGCAACTTCCTTATCTCATGACTCCTGAATTCCTGGGTGTCTCCTCCCCTCCCTGAAATAATGTATAAAACTTGCTTGCTGAAGATTGTTCAGGGCTTTTGGCTACCTCCTTGCCTTGAGCCCGCTTGTGAGTGTAATAAACTTTTTTTTTCTTCTGTTTTACCCACACACTTGAGTCTAGAGTCTTAGTGGTGTGCCCTCAGTCAACAATATGTTTGCAGTATACTCTCCAAGAGCAAGATGTCAGTGGGGAGTTTCAGTGGTCCTGCTTTGGGTTTTGCTGGGGAACATCTGGTTATAATTTGGAGGGACGATTGTAGGGGATTGGTTCCTGCTTCAGGCTCTTGGATATATCTGTTGGTACCTTAGATGGACATTCATGAGAACCAAGTATATCAGGTCCACCAGTTCTGCAGCGGGCCTTCAGAGACATCAGTTTCTCTAAGAGAGGTATTAGTAGGAACTTCATCTGGCCCAGGACTTCTGGAGGTATCTAGTATGTCTCTCAGTTAAATGCCAGAAGTGGGGACAATTATTTCTATCTCTAGGAGGACATGGTGGAGGTTGAGTCCATCTGGGATTAGTCAGTCTCACATTGCACTGAATAAGTGGAGGTTGAGCTAACCTGGATTAATCTCGCCCCAAACTTCCAGAGACTTCTCTGTGTTTGTTGTGATCTCAGTACTTCTTTTCTTACTTTTCTCTAAAATTCCTGAGTTTAAGTCTAAAGTCCTTGAAGGGATGCAGCCTGTGTACACCTGAGAGGCCACGAGGGGGAGCCCTTCCCTTGTTTATTAAGGTGCACTCATGTGAGTGAGTGTGTGTGTGTGTAAGTCTTTTGTCTAATGTCTAAATGTATATGTTTTAAGGCCTGGCTTAAGTCTTTTGTGTCAAATTTGGAAGCTTCTGACAAAAAAGCAATCTTAAGTGGGAAATCGTTGTTCTCTTTTTGTTCTCAAATGAGCTTCAGAGCACCCTGTTAGCTTTCTCCTCTGAAGGAAATAATTCTCTTCTGTTGGCTTCTTTTCCTTGTCTTGTATAATAATTAATACTTTTATAGTCCAACACCTTTTATTCTGGGTGCTTGTTAATTATCTGTCTTACCTTTCTTGCTTTATTGGTGCACTTATTTCTGGACTCTTCTGAATTAGTTTTATTTCTATAATTGGTGGCCAAGGCCACCAATTAAATAAGGGAGGAGGGTGTACTTTACAAAAGACCCCATTAGATTTTCTTTGAAAGCACTTTCAAGAAAATTATGAAGACAACCATGAATATAAAATTAAATGGTCCAAAAAAAGTCTTTGCACTCTCTGTGAATTAGAATGGCCTAGTTTCAAGGTTGAGTGGCTACTAATTGGAACCTTTAATCCCCAGATAGTAAGGGCAGACTGAAATATAGTAACTGGGAATCCAGGCTGTCTTGATTAGTTTCCATATATTGATCAATGGCTAAATTTAAAAATAAATCCACCTCAATGGCTAAGAGCTTGCTCCATACAAAGAGGGTGCCACATCTTCCTAGTCAGGCCAGCTTTGAGTTTGAAACAGGATAAAAGAATAACTAAGGGAATAGTAGCAACACTTCAACAAACTTTTGAAGGGTGAGGGATCACCAAAGGAGAAAAATAGAGAAGAAAAAATTGAGAAAAAAATAGGACTCAGCTAGAAAAGAATCAATGCACTTATTGTAAGGAAGAGGGCCATTGGAAAAATAAATGTCCCATATTACAAGCAGCCATGGGGAAGAAAGAAAAGAGAAGCCCACAAATTGAAAATTTTTATCCAGACTCTAGAGCTAAAAGACTAGCACATAGGCAGTTTGAGGAATAGAAACCCAAGCAGGGACATGCGGTGTGCAGAATGATGGAGTTGGGCTGAGGCTTTCGAGAGGCAAATGTGGACATGCCTTTTCCTAGCGGCGCTCCTGCCCTCACCACCACAGTGCACCCAGGCAGAAGGCAAGCCCCACTGCTGCCTCCAAACGCATGGTTAGGCTAGGGTTCAGTTTGCTCTGTGCAGAGTGACAGGGAAAGGCAATAAAGTAAGGGGAAGGTGACTAAAAATATAGAAGTGAGACTAGTTTCAAATATCCACCTACAAAACAAAAGAGGTTTTTCCCATTTGAAAAAAACAGGGTAGGAATAGTATTAAAAATTAAAACTTTGCTTTTGAAAATGTTAAAGGAGAGAAAAAGCATTTAGAAGTTAAACCATAGGTGTGAACCTTGCTAGTTAATTGGAAGTTTCTGAAATTAAATTGCAGCTCCAAAAGAAGTAATACAATCATGAGTAATACAATTATAGGGAATAAAATTATTAGAAATAACCCCTCTGTAGGTTGGGATTGTAGCTTATTGCCCTCCACTGGAATAAAAAATTATAGAAAAATTTCAACACTCTCCCGCAGGGCCAAGGAGATTTTAAAGTCTCTCCAAGTCTCTCAGTTATGTAGAGGGATGCAGTTCATAATGGAGACCCTTTGCATTAGCCAAAATAGTAAAAATTATAAAAAGAATTTTTAGGGAATTGAGGAAAAAATTGGAAAACTCATATAGGCTAAAGCAGCCCACTGTTAGAAAGGTAAATTTATAAAAATTGTATTTTTAATTGCTTATTTTTTGGTAAGAAATAAAGGAAAACCACTGCTTGGGGGAGGAAATAAAAGTCGGCTTGGTTTTTAGAAATGTTGGTTCCAAACGCCCGCCCATCCATGCCACCTCTCACATAGAAATCGTGTCCCTAATCCGGAGGTGAAGGAGAAGGGAACGGGAACCCTGAGAAAGATGGGCGCCACTTTGGAAATGAGCTCGGAGCTTCGCCACTGCTGCCCTGTTGCTACATGGTGGGAGGGTTCAGTCTCTTCCAACCCTAATCCAGCTCCCTGTGACCTGACCTTGCCCAGCCTACTCGGACTTACCAGTGAAGGCTAAAAGGTGCCCAAGGCTATTGTCCCCATCTCACAACACCGTTTATGAGCATAAGGTATTTCTTCCAAGTAGCAGGTAAAACTGATCTCATTTCTTGTAAACACAAGGGCCATTTATTATGCCTTGCTTGAATAGTTGTTTTATCCCTTGAATATCTCTACTGTGGGTATTAACAGTCTAATTTCTGTCACTTTGTTTAACGTATAGTGTCTCCTTTATTCCTCTTTTCTCAATGCCTCATGCCTATTGTAGGCTGGGACCTGCTCCTAATTCCAGCTAGAAACAATTATTAGGGCTTAGTCTCTAGCTGCAAAGTCTAGAAATGTGACCACAGTTCCAGTGCCTTGCATACTTTTCCTGAATATGTATGACTCATGCTATTTAAGACATTTCTCAGACTGAAATAGAAATTAGGTTCACTTGTAAATAATATAAAGCAGCAATGGTGTCAACATAGATTCAGTGAAATTACATTAACATGTTAAGAACATTTGTGACTGTAACAATTTTATTTTGGATCCTGTTATATTAGTTAGAACTTTGTATTGTTTAATTATCTAATAGGCTTTAGTCATTTTATTGTATTAAGATGCTTGTTATATATTTATTAACATTACCTAATTAAATTTTATTGTTTATTTTATATTTTTTCAGTCTGCCTCAAAATCTGGACATTCAAATAGATAGAAAGATGCAACCCAAAACCAGTAGGGTCTTGGGATTCTTATTGACAAAGGTTTATTCAAAACCAATTAGAAAAAGATTTTACCAACAGAAAATGAATTTTCCCAGGTAAACATTTAGAAATTCATTTTAATAAAATAATTGGCAATTGTTAGGAAATTGCTATATATAGTTCTTTCCAGATTTAGCTTGCCCATTCTAATATTGGACCTGCATTTGTGTATACAGTCTCAAAGCTAGTAGAAAAGAAACCAAATATAAATTAGGAACTAATTTGAAGTTACATTGTGCCCACAGGTAGCCAAAGGTTCAGGGCAAATAAAATTCATGAATCAAATAGTAAAAGAAATGTAACCACTCTTTCCCTAACTATTTGCAGGATTTACAGGTTACTCAGCAAACTGTTCAAAAAGCTATTCAAGAGGTGCTTCCAGAATTACCAGGAGATCAAGTACATCACTCAAGGACTGACTTTCACAAGGATGGGCCCACACACCATGACCCTGACCACTCCAACTGCTGCTAAGGTACAAGGATGGCATGCTCTACTTCAACCACAAACCAAATGCTGGTTGGTTTACATATGGCAAATGCATGAAGAAACTTACTAAGGACTTTCTTTTAATTAGACTTTGGGAAAAGGGAAACTAGGGTAAAAAAAAGTCAACTTAATTGGCACTAAATGTTAAAGAGTTCTGATGAAAAGTAAATTGTTATAAAAGCCAATTAATTTTATGTAAGTTGCAAAAGATTTGTACAATTTTTTGAAAATCAATCAGTAATATTTGTTTCTTTAGTGAACTGTATTGCTGTTTCTTAAGTATCTATTACATGTTATAAGTTAATATCTTCTACACAACAGCTTCATGCTCTTTAGTAAATTAAGTAAATGATTTGATTTAGGAAATAAAAACAGTAGGGATTGTTGTAAGGTACCAAAAGTTACAGAATTATATTAATATTTTAAGGAGCTTAAAGAATATTTTAATAATTTGGGCTATGCATGCAGAGAGATTTTGTAAATGATCCTTGTACTTGTGTGATTAGCATCATAGTGGGATGACCAATAGCATATTATTGTAAATGCAGAGGGGAGGAAATTTAAATTCTCTGACCTCTCCTCACACCTATAAGTAAGCAAGTGAATAGCTATCCAGGTGTAGTAAGAAAAAATTAAAATAAACCTTATATTAATGAACCATTTACAGGCATTTGTCCCCATGTAAACTACCTCTCCCCTCCTGAAAAGTGTGTAGTTAATGTATGTATCTTTAGACAAAGGAATAGCAAATGAACACTAGAAAATATAGGACTGTCTTTTAATATGTTAAGTGACATTTTTTTTGTATTTTTCTGAAGATGGATACTGGGAAAGACAATCAGACAGATTCCCGCATGCGCCAGACCGGGACCCACCCAGCATGCCCACCAGGGACGATGCTCTGCCCACCAGGGGGCGATGCTCTGCTTCTCTGGGGCATCATTCTGTTGTGACCAGAGCCACTCTAGTGCCTGGGGCAGAGGCCAAGGAGTCATCCCCAGCACCCGGGCCATCTTTGCTCCAATGGAGCCTCAGCAGCAGGAGGGGAAGAGAGAGACAGAGAGGAAGGAGAGGGGGAGACATGGAGAAGCAAACGAGCACTTCTCCTGTGTGCCCTGGCTGAGAATTGAACCCGGGACTTCTGCACGCCAGACCAATGCTCTACCACTGAGCCAACTGGCCAGGGCCATAAAGTGACATTTTTACCATTGTGTTGCCTTGTAAGTTTTAATGTATAGAAGCGTGAATTATGAATCCTATAGACACAGATGTTATAAACTTGTTAATGAATTGTGTCCCATTCCCTCCCTCATCCTTTTTCCAAACCTGTATGGGAGAAAACAAAGGTTATAATCTTATGCCGTGATGTCAGGATTTTTCCCCACCCATGTATAATTAAGTGTATACAACACTTAATTAGTGTATTATAGCACCTATAATATTATAGATGCACATGATTTGGGCCTGCTGCCCTCTGTAAGCTATATGTGGTCGACATATGTGTCTCAAGCAAGGGGTCACTCAGTCTGCTGAAGGCCTATGGTCAAGGCACATATGAGAAAGCAATCAATAAACAGCTAAGGTGTTGCAATGAGAAACTGATGATTGTTGCTTCTAATCTCTCTCTGTTCCTGTCTGTCCCTATCTATCCCTCTCTCTGACTCTCTCTCTCTCTCTGTCCCTGTAAAAAAAAAATCCTCCTTTTTGATGACATCAGAGTAATGGTGGCATAGGAAGCGATACCGATAAATCTCCCCCAAAACTCAACAAGATCTTCAACCAAAAACAGAAAAACCTATACTTGGAGCCTCCCAATGCTTCACAATACACTCAAAGGTATGGTTGAGTGAAAAATTGGCTAAATATATAACCAAACCCCGAAGGAAATAGGGAGTAAGAAATGCTCTGCCTTTCTCACTAACCTAAACAGGGCGGCTTTCTCTGGTAACTGTGAATATAGAAACTGAGGCAGGCAAAGGGGGTGAATAGATCCAGGCCACGGCACAAATGGCCGAACCAGGCTGTGTCACGGAGATCCAAGCCGAGGAAAAACTGATCCTGTGGCAACCCGGGCAATACAAGCTAACACTCGCGCCAAACCCAAACAAAGAAAGACAAGCAAGGCAGCCCTTTTACCCGATCTCCTGGTTGGTGCGCAGTTAGTGGTCGAGAGATTTCTTCCTAAGCCCCAGAAGTGGGTGCCCGTGTTACCCCACAGATAGGCAGAGTCAGAGGCCTTTCTGTGGGCTGAAAGCAGAATCTCTGGGCAGCCCCAGTGCCCCTGGAAAGCTGCGCATGGGAGGGAGCAATAACTAATTCCAACGGTGGAAATTTTCCATGCTGGTGGGGGTTTCACTCAGAGGGAAACGCGGCTGGCCTCATATCCTGGTCTGCGCGCGCAAATAGTGAATGAGAGATTCCTCCGAGTGCCTCGGCAGTGTGCGCCCATGTTATAACACAGAGGGGCAGAGTCAGGGGCCTTTGTGTGGGCCAAAGTGGGATCTCGGGCCGCCCCAGCGCCTTGCAAAAGCCATGCATGGGGACGGAATAAGACTCAATTCCAATGCTGCAACTTTTCCATGCGGTTGGTGTTTCACACAGAGCGTAAGACTGCTGGCCAGATATCCTGGTCTGTGCACACAGATAGTGAATGAGAGTTTCCTCCAAGCGCCCCAGAAGTGGGCACCCGCCTGTGTTACTGGACAGAGTGGCAGAGCCAGAGGTATTTGAGTGGGCAGAAAGCCCACCTGATTATGCTAGCAGCTCTGACTGACAGCCTTACCCAGAGCCCTGTGCTGAGTGGAAATAGAGTGGGGAGTGTCCAGCTCTTTGAGCCTCTTACTATCCAGGCAGAGGCAGCAGCAACACCATAGCTAGATTATCAGGCTACTAATTGAGGAAGGAAAGACTAGAAGAAAGGCTCCAGGAACATGGACTCTCTCACGATCAGAGCCTATAAATGCTAATGAGCCTTGACTGCCAATGAGACTAAAGCACAATACATGACATTGCAATAGAGACTTATCAACTGCAAACCTCTACCTGAGCGTGCCAAAGGGGCAGAACCCGGGGTACAGAGTCACCAACCAGGAAGAGGGAGAGAAAAGAAAAAGCAAGAAGATAACCTCTCAAAATCAAGAATAATCTGCAGACTTTAAAACCTATCCCATTTTATTATATTTGTTTGTTTGTTTCTCTTATCTTCATTCTTGATACTTTTTTTCCTCCTCCAATTTGGCCGATTAACTCTCTGCCAGTTGTACTCTCTCCTCTCCTTGAACTACACTACCCCTAAGTGTTACATCTCCCATTATCTTTTCTCTCCTCTTCCTTTCTCTCTATGAGGGTTACACTGCAAAACCCTTAACTCTCTCTCTCTCTCTCTCCTTTATTTTTTCTTCTTTTAGTGGTTCCCTTTTTTTTCTCTCTCTCTCTCTTTCTTTTCTCCCTCTATATTAGTTTCTTCCTTTCTCCTTTACATCTCCTCTCATTCAAACCTCAATAACAAACAAATTATCTTATCTAAGACTCAAACTTATGTTTGTGGCATTTTGAGGGGTTTTTACTTCACCTTTTTAACTCACTAGCAGTGCTCCCATCCCTGGCTCTCCATTTTATCTAGTTCTTGTTCCACTAAATACAATAGTAATTTTTTAATTTGCCCCCCCACTTTTCTGTTTTCCTCTTATTTCTCTCATCATAACTCTTAGACAACCAACAACTAAAAGCAAATCATTTTATTCTTGACCCAAAATTTTTTCTTATTTGCTTTTTGTGGGTCCATACCCTCTTTTTTTCTTTTTTCTTTTTTTTTTCTTTTTTCTTTGCCCCTTTATTACTGTTCCCCAATTCAGGCCCTCCATCACAGGCATTGTTTGTTATAATTCACAGTTAACCACAAGATTTTCACAAGAAAGAGGGGAGAGGAGAGGAGAGAAAAAAAGGAGGAAGGAATAATTTCCTTTTTTAAAAAAATTTTATTTTATTTTATTTTTCTTTATTTTATTATTAATTTTTTTTAAAAAAATAACAACTCTTTTCGATTTTTTATTTTTTTATTATTATTTTTATTTTTTAACTTTTTATTCTTTATTAAATCTCATTAATACTATCAACAAAACCACCCTTAGATGCCATTAAGGAAGAGAAAATTGAATATCATGGATACAACAGAAAGAGTGGTAACACAGCTAGATGAGGAAAAATCTATGGAGAAAAAATTTACTATATTGGAAACCTTGGAGCTAAACGACAGAGAATTCAAGATAGAAATCCTAAAAATCCTCCGAGATATACAAGAAAACACAGAAAGGCAATTTAGGGAGCTCAGAAAACAACTCAATGAACACAAAGAATATATGTCCAAGAAAATTGAAACTATAAAAACAAATCAAACACAGATGAAAAACTCAATTCACGAGCTGAAAAACGAAGTAACAAGCTTAGCTAATAGAACAGGTCAGATAGAAGAGAGGATTAGTGAAGTAGAAGACAAGCAACTTGAGGCACAACAGAGAGAAGGAGAAAGAGACTCAAAAATTTAAAAAAATGAGATAACCCTACAAGAATGATCTGACTCCATCAAAAAGAATAACATAAGAATAAAAGGTATATCAGAGGGAGAAGAGAGAGAAAATGGAATGGAGAACATACTCAAACAAATAATAAATGAGAACTTCCCAAGCCTGTGGAAAGAACTAAAGCCTCAAATTCAAGAAGCAAACAGAACTCCGAGTTTTATTAAACCCAACAAACCTACTCCAAGGCATATCATAATGAAATTGACACAAACCAACAGCAAAAAAAAAATTCTCAAGGCAGCCAGGGAAAAGAAGAATACAACATATAAAGGAAGGCCCATTAGATTATCATCAGATTTCTCAGCAGAAACTCTACAAGCTAGAAGAGAGTGGACCCCAATATTTAAAGTCCTGAAAGAGAGGAACTTTCAGCCATGAATACTATACCCATCAAAGCTATCCTTCAAATGTGAAGGAGAAATAAAAACATTCACAGATACAGAAAAGATGAGGGAATTTATCATCAGAAAATCCCCACTCCAGGAATTACTAAAGGGGGTTCTCCAATCAGATACAAAGAACAAAAAAAAAAAAAACCAGAGCCACAAGTAAAAGCTCCAAGAAGAACACAATAAAACCAAATTTAAACTGTGACAACAACAAAAAGAAAGAGGGGGAGAAGATGGAGAATAACCGTAGCAAAGGACGATGGAGTGCAAAAGTACTCACAAAGTAGTTCGCTACAATGAACAGGGGAGGGACCCTTTTCATAACTCAAATGTAACCACCATTGAAAAAACCACCACAGAAGCTCATGAGATAAAAAAGTTAGCAGTAGAGGAAAGATGTATGGAATACAACCAAATAAAAACAAAAGATAGAAAAACGAAAGAGAAAGATCAAACAAGACACAAAACTGTCATAAAGCAAGATATAAAATGGCAATAGGGAACTCAAAAGTATCAATAATTACACTAAATGTAAACGGATTAAACTCACCAATAAAAAGGCACAGAGTAGCAGAATGAATTAAAAAAGAAAATCCAACTGTATGCTGCCTACAGGAAACTCATCTAAGTAACAAGGATAAAAACAAATTCAAAGTGAAAGGCTGGAAAACAATACTCCAAGCAAATAACATCCAAAAAAAGCAGGTGTAGCAATACTCATATCGGATAATGCTGACTACAAGAAAAGAAAAGTACTCAGAGACAAATATGGCCATTTCATAATGGCTAAGGGGACACTGAATCAAGAAGACATAACAATTCTTAATATATATGCACCAAACCAAGGAGCACCAAAATATATAAGACAGCTACATATTGATCTTAAAACAAAAACTGACAAAAATACAATCATACTTGGAGACCTCAATACACCGCTGACGGCTCTAGATCAGTCATTCAAACAGAGAATCAACAAAGACATAGTGGACTTAAACAAAACACTAGAGCACCTGAATATGATAGACATCTACAGGACATTTCATCCCAAAGTGACTGAGTATACATTTTTCTCTAGTGTACATGGATCATTCTCAAGAATTGACCATATGTTGGGCCACAAAAACAACATCAGCAAATTCAGAAAAATTGAAGTTGTACCAAGCATATTTTCTGATCATAAAGCCTTGAAACTAGAATTCAACTGCAAAAAAGAGGAAAAAAATCCCACAAAAATGTGGAAACTAAACAACATACTTCTAAAAAATGAATGGGTCAAAGAAGAAAGAAGTGCAGAGATCAAAAGATATATACAGACTAATGAAAATGACAATACGACATATCAGAATCTATGGGATGCAGCAAAAGCAGTGATAAGAGAAAAGTTCATATCACATCAGGCATATATGAACAAACAAGAGAGAGCCCAAGGGAACCACTTAACTTCCCACCTCAAGGAACTAGAAAAAAAAGAACAAAGAAAACCCAAAACCAGCCGAAGAAAGGAGATAATAAAAATCAGAGCAGAAATAAATGAAATAGAGAACAGAAAAACTATAGAAAAAATTAATAGAACAAGGAGCTGGTTCTTTGAAAAGATCAACAAAATTGACAAACCCTTGGCAAGACTTACCAAGCAAAAAAGAGAAAGAAATCATTTAAACAAAATTCAAAATGAAAGAGGAGAAATCACCACGGACACCATAGATATACAAAGAATTATTGTAGAATACTATGAAAAACTTTATGCCACTAAATTCAACAACCTAGAAGAAATGGATAAATTCCTAGAACAATACAACTTTCCTAGACTGAGTCAAGAAGAAGCAGAAAGCTTAAACAGACATATCAGTAGAGAAGAAATAGAAAAAAACCATTAAAAACCTCCCCAAAAATAAAAGTCCAGGCCCTGACGGCTATACCAGTGAATTTTATCAAACATTCAAAGAAGACTTGGTTCCTATTCTACTCAAAGTCTTCCAAAAAATTGAAGAAGAAGCAATACTTCCAAACACATTTTATGAGGCCAACATAACCCTCATACCAAAACCAGGCAAGGATGGCACAAAAAAAGAAAACTACAGACCAATATCTCTAATGAATACAGATGCTAAAATACTAAACAAAATACTTGCAAATCGAATACAACAACATAGTAAAAAAATAATACATCATGATCAAGTGGCATTCATCCCAGAATCTCAAGGATGGTTCAACATACGTAAAACAGTTAACGTAATACACCATATCTACAAAACAATGAACAAAAACCACATGATCTTATCAATAGATGCAGAAAAGGCTTTCAATAAAATACAACACAATTTTATGTTTAAGACTCTCAACAAAATGGGTATAGAAGGAAAATATCTCAACATGATAAAGGCCATATATGATAAACCATCAGCTCACATCATATTAAATGGCACTGAACTGAAGGCTTTCCCCCTTAAATCAGGAACAAGACAGGGTTGTCCACTCTCTCCACTCTTATTTAATGTGGTACTAGAGGTTCTAGCCAGAGCAATCAGACAAGACAAAGAAATAAAAGTCATCCATATCAGAAAAGAAGAAGTAAAGGTATCACTTTTTGCAGATGATATGATCCTATACATCGAAAACCCCAAAGAATCCTCAAAAAGACTACTAGAAACAGTAAGCCAATACAGTAAGGTCGCAGGATACAAAATTAACATACAGAAGTCAATAGCCTTTCTATATGCCAACAATGAAACAATTGAGAACGAACTCAAAAGAATAATCCCCTTCACGATTGCAACAAAAAAAATAAAATAATTAGGAATAAACACAACAAAGAATGTAAAGGACTTATATAATGAAAACTATAAACCATTGTTAAGGGAAATCAAAAAAGATATAATGAGATGGAAGAATATACCTTGTTCTTGGCTAGGAAGAATAAGTATAATTAAGATGGCTATATTACCCAAAGCAATATACAAATTTAATGCAATTTCAATCAAACTTCCAATGACGTTTTTTAAAGAAATAGAGCAAAAAATCATCAGATTTATATGAAACTATAAAAAAACCCCAATAGCCAAAGCAATCCTAAAGAAAAAAAAATGAAGCTGGGGGCATTACAATACCTGACTTCAAACTCTATTATAGGGCCACGACAATCAAAACAGCATGGTATTGGCAGAAAAATAGACACTCAGACCAATGGAACAGAATAGAAAGTCCAGAAATAAAACCACATATATATAGTCAAATAATTTTTGATAAAGGGGCCAACAACACATAATGGAGTAAAGAAAGCCTCTTCAATAAATGGTGCTGGGAAATCTGGAAAGCCACATGCAAAAACATGAAACTGGACTACAGTGTCTCCCCCTGTACAAAAATTAACTCAAAATGGATCAAAGATCTAAGCATAAGACCTGAAACAATTAAGTACATAGAAGAAGACATAGGAACTCAACTCATGGACCTGGGTTTTAAAGAGCATTTTATAAATTTGACTCCACAGGCAAGAGAAGTGAAGGCAAAAATTAATGAATGGGATTACATCAGACTAAAAAGTTTTTGCTCAGCAAGAGAAACTGATAACAAAATAAACAGAAAGCCAACTAAATGTGAAATGATATTTTCAAACAACAGCTCAGATAAGGGCCTAATATTTAAAATATACAAAGAACTCATAAAACTCAACAACAAACAAACAAACAATCCAATAAAAAAATGGGAAGAGGATATGAATAGACACTTCTTTCAGGAAGAAATACAAATGGCCAACAGATATATGAAAAGATGCTCAGCTTCTTTAGCTATTAGAGAAATGCAAATCAAAACGGCAATGAGATATCACCTCACACCTGTTTGATTAGCTATTATTAGCAAGACAGGTAATAGCAAATGTTGGAGAGGCTATGGAGAAAAAGAAACCCTCATACACTGTTGGTGGGAATGTAAAGTAGTACAACCATTATGGAAGAAAGTATGGTGGTTCCTCAAAAAACTGCAAGTAGAACTACCTTATGACCCAGCAATCCCTCTACTGGGTATATATCCCAAAAACTCAGAAACACTGATACGTAAAGACACATGCAGCCCCATGTTTATTGCGGAATTGTTCACAGTGGCCAGGACATGGAAACAACCAAAAATCCCATCAATAGATGACTGGATAAAGAAGATGTGGCACATATACACTATGGAATACTACTCAGCCATAAGAAATGATGACATCGGAACATTTACAGCAAAATGGTGGGATCTTGATAACATGATACGAAGCGAAATAAGTAAATCAGAAAAAAACGGGAACTGCATTATTCCATACGTAGGTGGGACATAAAAGTGAAACTAAGAGACATTGATAAGAGTGTGGTGGTTATGGGGGGAGGGGATAATGGGAGAGGGAAAGGGCGTGGGTAGGGGCACAAAGAAAACAAGATAGAAGATGACAGAGGACAATCTGACTTTGGGTGGTGGATATGCAACATAATTGAACGACAAGATAACCTGGACTTGTTATCTTTGAATATATGTATCCTGATTTATTGATGTCACCCCATTAAAAAAATAAAATTATTAAAAAAAATCCTGTTATGTTAACTAAAATTTTATTTTTATTTAATAATCTAATAGACTTTAGTCACTTAATTGTATTAAAACATTTGTTATAATATTTGTTAACACTAGCTATTTGAATTTTATTATTAATTGTATATTCTTCCAGTCTGCATCAAAATTGGAACATAGTAATTCAAACAAATAGATACCACCCAAAACCAGTGGAGTTTTAGGACTCTTATTGCCATTGGTTTATTCAAAACCAATTACAAAAAAATTTAAAAACAAAAAAGAAAGGCATTTTCTCAAGTACCCAAAGGATCAGGGCAAATAAATTACATAAATCAAATAGTAAAAAAAATAACCAACCCTTAAGAACTTGCAGGATTTACAGGTTATTAAGCAAACTGTTCAAAAGACTGTCCAAGAGACACTTCCAGCATTACCAGGAGATCAAGTACATCATCCAAGGACTGACACCCATGTGGATGAGTCCACACAGCTTGATCCTGACCAATCCCACTGCTGCTAAGGTAGAAATGTAAGGTTGCATGCCTTACTCCAACCACAAACTGGATGCTGGTTGGTCTAAGTACGATAAATGTATAAAAAATCTCACTAAGGACTTCCTTTTAATCAGACTTTGGCAAAAGGGAAACTAGGGTTAAAAAAAGAGTCAACTCAATTATCACTAAAGGTTAAAAAATTTAAAATGTAAAATTCTGACTAAAAATAAATTATTACAAAAACCAATAGTTTTATATACATTACAAAAAATCATACAATCTATAAAAAATTAATCAATATTTGTTTCTTTAATAAATTATATTGCTATTAATGCTGTCTGCTAAATATCTGTTACATGTTATAAGATAATATTTCTAAACAACAGCCTTATGCTCTTCAACAAATTAAGTCAAAGACTTGACTTAGAAAATAAAACCAGTGGAAATTGTTGTAAGACACCAAAAGCTACAAAAGTAATATTAATATTTTAGGAAGCTTAAAGTCATTTCATTAATTTGGGCTAGGCAAACAGAGAGATTTTGTAAATAATCTCTGTACTTCTGTGATTAGCATAAAACCAAAATGCCTGATGGCTTTATGTTGTAAATGCAAAAAGGAGGAAGACTTGGATTCTCTGACTTTCCCACATCTCTATGGGGAAATGAGTAAATATTATACCTAGCCCCGTCAAAAATAAAAAAAAATTAAAATAAACCTTTTCTTATATTAACGGGCCATTTATAGGCATTTGTCCCCATGAATACTACTTCTCCCCTCCTGAAATCATGTAGTTAATATATATATCTCTAAACAAAAAAATAACAAATGAACAACAAAAATTATATAAATGTTCTTTACTATGTAAAATAACATTTTTACCATTGTGTTGCCTTGTAAATTTTAATATATCAAAATATCTTTTTATAAACCCTATAGATGAATGTTATAAACTTACTAATAAATTCTGTCCCATCCCTCCTTCATTCTTTTCTCAAACCTGTGCAGGTGAAAACAAAGCTTATATCAAAATATTAGGCTTTTTACTTGTCCATGTGTACTTAAGGGTATATAACCAGTCCCTAAAATATTATAGACATATACAATTTGGGACTGATGCCCCATGTAAACTATATGTGACCAACATATTTAAGAAATTTTCTCCTTTAATAAAACTCTTCAAAATGTATCTGGACTTGGTTTCTCTACAAAAACCTGCAAAATTGCCTGACCTGTGGTGGCACAGTGGATAAAGCATCGACCTGGAAATGCTGAGGTTGCAGGTTCGAAACCCTGGGCTTGCCTGGTCAAGGCACATATGGGAGTTAATGCCTCCAGCTCCTCCCCCCTGTCTGTCTCTCCTCTCTCCCTCTCCTCTCTAAAATAAAAAATAAAAAAATAATAATAATAAAAAGAAAAAAACCTGCAAAATTGTGGATTAAGTACTTTATAACACACACCCCCTAAAACCTATCCAACGTACCACTTTACTTAGAACTGTTGACGGAGGACGCACCAACAGAATTTTAGACTCAGGGTAAAACAAAACAAAAAAAAAGTTTATTACACTCGCGAGCGGGCCCAAGGCAAGGAAATGGCCAAGAGCTCCGAGCCACTTCAGCAGGCAAGTTTTATACCTATTTTACCCGGCGAGTGCAACAATTGATTGCCTCAGATGATTGCAGCCTTGCCTTCCCGATAAGCCGCTAATCAAACACCGGATGCCTGCGGCTTCTTCAAGGAGCCTGGGCAAACATCTAGGGGCCGGGTGGGCCAGTTATTGTTTTACAAGCCAAGATGAGTTAAGCAAAAATCAGACAAAAAAGATCAGACAGAATCCACTGTTACACAGACGGAATCCACTGTTACATTCCCCCCTTTCTTTGTTGCATATCTCTAATCCTAGAGATCTGAGTTCTGTTCTAACTTCTCATAATGTTGTCTCATAATCATGAGTTTTACTGCTCCTATTTGCCCCTGCAGGATGGTGGTGAGTCTATTCAGGACACAGGGTCCAATGGTGATAACTAGCAATAGCACTATAAGGGGTCCTGCTAAGGTGGAGATGAGGGTAGTCAACCAGGGCGATTTGGCATACCACCCTTCAAACCATCCCTGCTGATTTTGTAGTCTCTTTTCCCTAGCCTTTAGCCTTTCTTTCAGCTTATTCATGGAGTCCCTAACTATTCCAGTGTGGTCAGCATAGAAACAGCATTCTTCTTTTAAAGCAGCACATAAACCACCCTCTTTTAAAAATAACAAGTCTAAGCCTCATCGGTTTTGCAACACGACCTCAGAGAGGGAGGTCAGTGACTTTTCTAAAGCTTCTATTGACTGCTCTATAGCCCTTAAATCCTGGGTAATAGCAGACTCTAGTGAGGCCATTTGTTTGGGCCCTTCAACTAGGGCAGCAGCTCCTGTTCCCACTCCTGCCAATACCCCGGCTCCCAGCAGTACTGCTAGGGTGAGTGTGACAGGCTCTCTTCTATACCTGGTCCACCCTTCAACTGCCTCTTCAAAGTCCTCATTTCCATGATATATAAGGCGGGGGAAAACCCTAACCATTACACAAAAATCTTGAGAGTTGTTAAAGGCCTGAGTGGACACACAGGGAGTCAGGCCCGTTCTGCATGCCCACCGAGTTCCTTTCTCAGGGATCAAATAGGAACTGTTAGGAGAAATTGAAATAGTCTGCAGGCATCGGGCCTTGTCTGAAGCAGATGGGGTCCCCAGGCATATCCCCTGTCCAGTCACTTCTGGGAGGGTAAGCATGTGACGCCTGCCCCAATTACACTGGGAAGGGCTTTTGTTCTCATAGTAGCTCCCATTGACTGCGACCCCTTCATAATAGGGAGGCCCTGCCTGCAAGCATATCCAGCAGGAGTCAGTAAGGTTGGGATGGGTGCTATTTAAAGCTTCAAAACCACCTTTTATTAGATCTAATAATCGCTGCCCCGTGGTTGCACCTGATGGAGTTTGTGACAGGGGTGTACTACTGACACTGGCTGGGCTGCTGGCTGTATCTCTCGGGGATGGATTAGCTTGCACCGGGGCTGAAAGGGGCTTGCTAGGCCTTGGGGCCCTTTGGTCAGCCAGTACTTTGTTAGGTCCTAATGGGCTGCCTCCAGCGGTGCCTATCTGGAGTTTAATTTTAAACGTTAATCCAGCATCAAATCCTGACACATACATTCTTAAACCCCACTGCCTGCCTTTTAGCCATGTATTATCCTGTCTTCGTCCATAGTGGGTAAATGTAATATTCAGTGGGTTACAGGTGAAATTGGTACATGGTCCCTCTCCAGACCACATGACTGTCCGAGTGGCCTTGGCATGATTATATCCCCAATTTGTAGGATTCCCATCCCCCAGGCAAGAGGAGGACTTACTCAACCCTGGGGTATTTCCCCAGGTGGCTCGAGTTACAGTAATAACATCCCTGGAGGAGGTAGGTCTCCAATAAGTTGTTCCAGTAGTTTCACATCCCCATGCCTTACAATAGAAGTCCCCTAAACCCCCACAGTCCCAAGCAACCTTCCGATTCCGACCATCGCGAGGACAAACATAGAAATCAGTCCTTCTAGTGGCTGCCCTTAGCTTCGGATCCGCACACCCAAACCCCCGTCCTGTAGGTCCATTTCCCCCACACGGGCATTGGCCAGATTTGCAGGGAGGTGGGTCACTTGGGTCAACAGTAGGAATATCCCAAGTTTTTAACCCCGCTGCGAGTTGACAAAGGTCTGGATACAGGGATAGCCACCAAGTCCAGGGGGGATAGTCATTGGAAGTCACTTCCCATACTATGTCACTGGTCCCCGATATCACCTGCCATGTCTGCCGGGTCGGTTGGTGGGGATTTGTTGCGGCGGCGGACACGCAGCTTGAGGGGATTATCTGTTTTCTCCACTGTCCACTGGTCATCAGGAGCAGGAGCAGGCTTGAGGTGTAAAATATGGATCCAAGCAGCGATGCCATCTACCTTTACAGCAGTGGGTGTGATGAGGAGGACTTGGTAGGGTCCCTTCCAGCGGGGTTCGAGGGTCCGGTGTTGGTGTCTCCGGACGTAGACAAAGTCCCCGACTTGGTAGTGATGTGGGGTCCCGTCTCCTGCCGGCTGGTAAAGGTCAGACAACTGCTTCCATAGGCAATGTTGTACTCTGGTCAGGGCCTGTAACCTAATGGACAAAGGGGTATTTGGGATATTTAAGTCAGAGGGGGATAAATCCTGAATAGGCGGAGGGGTTCCAAAAAGTATTTCAAAGGGGGTTAGGTTAGTTTTAGCAGAAGGGGTATTCCGAGCCCGGAAAAGAGCATATGGTAGGAGCATTACCCAATCTCTATGGCCAGTCTCTATGACTAATTTAGTTAAGGTCTCTTTAATTGTTCTATTCATTCTCTCTACCTGTCCTGAACTTTGGGGTCTATAAGCACAATGTAGTTTCCAATCAATCTCCAATATTTTGGCTACCCCCTGGCTTACCTGGGCCACAAATGCCGGTCTGTTATCAGACCCTATTACCTTTGGAAGGCCAAATCTAGGAAAGATTTCTTCCATAATCTTCTTAATTACCACCGCCGCCATCTCATGCTTGGTAGGGAAGGCTTCTACCCATCCTGAAAAGGTGTCTACAAAAACTAAGAGATACCTTAGTCCATACTTGGCAGGTTTTACCTCAGTGAAGTCTACTTCCCAATATTGGCCTGGTCTGGTGCCTCGGAGATGGGTTCCACTGGTTCCTTTTGTTGGGTAGGCATTCACCATTTGGCAGGCCTTACAAGCTTTGACTATTTCCTTTGCTATTTGCCTCTTCTCGGGGGTAGTCAATGTTTTATCATCTTGAAGCAGTTGTACCAGTTTGTCAGTCCCAAGGTGGGTAAGATGGTGGGCCATCTGGAGGAACTTCCGAACATCCTCAGGTTCCTCTAAGTGGGTCAGGGTGGGGGATGGCTCTACTTCTATAGTGAGGATGTTGGAGGCAGTCCTCATGGCTACCACTCGAGCCTCTTCATCCGCTCTCCTGTTGCCTTTTGCTACTGGGTCTTGCCCTTTCTGGTGCCCAGAACAATGGACAATGGCTAGCTCCCGTGGGAGCATGATAGCATCTAAGAAGGCTAGGATTTCTTGTTTGTGTTTAATGTCTTTGCCTGCTGATGTAAGCAGGCCCCTTTCTTTGTAAATTGCCCCATGCACATGTGCAGTAGCAAATGCGTACCTGCTGTCCGTGTAGACGGTGGCCCGTTTACCACTAGCTAGTTCCAAGGCCTTTGTTAGAGCTATTAGTTCTGCCTTTTGAGCTGAGGTTCCTGGGGTAAGTCTCTCTGACCAGATTACTTTTTCCTTGTCTACCACTGCAGCCCCAGCTCAGCGTTCTCCTTCATACAGAAAACTGCTTCCATCAGTATACCAAATTAAGTCAGATTGTGGCAATGGTGTGTCCCGCAAGTCTTTCCGGATCCCAGCTTCCTCGGCTAGGATATCCCTGCACTGATGGTGGACAGTTCCCCCCTCCTCCCTGGGTAGCAGGGTGGCTGGGTTCAAAACAGTTGGAGAGCCAAAGGTGATCCTGTCTTTATCTAACAGGAGGCTTTGGTAATGAGTAATGCGGGCATTAGTTAACCAGCGGTCTGGAGGTTGTCTTATTATGCTTTCCAGGGCATGGGGGGCGACAACAGTCAATTTCTGGCCCAGAGTCAGTTTGTCAGCATCTTTGACTAGGAGGGCCACAGCGGCAATCACCCGTAGGCACCCCGGCCACCCTTTTGCGACTGCATCTAACCTCTTAGAAAGATAGGCTACTGGCCATTTCCAGGGTCCCAGAGACTGAGTCAATACTCCTTTAGCTATCCCTTCCTTCTCGTCTACATAGAGAGTGAAAGGCTTCTCTATGTTGGGGAGTGCCAAGGCCGGGGCTGACAACAGTGCCCTCTTGATTTGGTCAAAGGCCTTTTGCTGTTCATCTCCCCAGGTATATTCAGTTCCATCCTTTAACAAGGGGTATAGAGGGGCGGCTAGTACAGCAAAGCCAGGTATCCATAGTCTGCAAAAACCTGCTGTGCCTAAGAATTCCCTGAGGCCCTTCCGATTTTTCGGAGGCGGGATTTGAGTAACAGTCTTTTTCCTCGCCTCAGTTAGCCATCTCTTACCATCTCGGAGAGAGTAGCCCAGGAAGGTGACTTCGGGTTGGCAGATCTGGGCCTTTTTGGCGGATGCCCGGTATCCCAGTTTGGCCAGTTCAGCAAGCAGTTTTTCAGTTCCTTGTTTGCACTGCTCTCTGGTGGTGGCTGCAAGTAATAGATCATCAACATACTGCAACAGAGTTACCTCAGGGGTGGAGGCTCGGTAAGCACTCAAATCCTGGTGCAGCGCTTCGTCAAAGATGGTGGGAGAGTTCTTGAAGCCCTGGGGTAGCCGCGTCCAGGTGAGCTGTCCACTGAGTCCATTCTCAGGTTCCATCCATTCGAAAGCAAACAGGGGTTGGCAGTCCTCATGCAGGCGCAAGCAGAAGAAGGCATCTTTCAGGTCCAGTACTGTATACCACTTCCTGTCAGGACTGAGGGTACTGAGGAGGTTGTAAGGGTTTGGGACCGTTGGATGTATGTCCATTACTCGACTGTTAACCTCTCTCAAATCCTGGACTGGTCTATAGTCCCCTGTCCCTGGTTTTTTTTACTGGTAGCAGGGGGGTGTTCCATTCTGATTGACAAGGCCTCAGGATCCCCTGTCCTAGTAGCCTCTTGAGGTGAGGCCTAATGCCTTCTCAGGCCTCTCTACTCATGTAGTATTGTTTGACCCTTATGGGGGTGGCAGAGGGCTTTAGGTATACTACCACCGGAGGCCTTTGTACAGCTAATCCTGGCCCTGCCGTTTCTGCCCAGGCCTCTGGGAAGCTCTGAAGCCACCTGTCCTCTGTTGAATGGGGTCCGGGGGCAGGGGTCTCATACAGTTTATACTCATCTTCAGCAGACAAGGTCAGCATGGTCACAATAGGCTGACTGACAAGAGGGTTACTGAATCTTACTTCTGGTCCCCGGGGCTTGAAGTCAATACTTGCCCCTAACTTGGTAAGCAAATCCCTCCCCAGCAGCGGGGCAGGGCATTCTGGTATGACCAGAAAGGAGTGCTGTACTTTTCCCCTCCCCAGGTCCATTGTCCTTTTAGTTGTCCATGACCTATGCTGGCATCCATTTGCCCCCTGAACCAGGGATTTTTTGTTTGAGAGGGGGCCCAGCGGGTTCTGCAAGGTGGAGTAAACCGCTCCTGTATCTACCTCAAAGTCGATTGGTGTCCCCTCCACATTGAATGTTACCCTGAGTTCAGGGAGGGGGTCCAAACTCCGACGCCCCTAATCTCCTAGGGCAAGGATTTCCTCAGTCTTCTTTTTCTTCTTCTTAGGGCAATCCCTGACCCAGTGTCCTTCTTCTTTACAGTAGGCACACTGGTTAGGTCCTAATTTTGGTTTTTGGTTTGGGCCCGAGGTACTATGCTTTCCTTTTCTATCTTGTTTCCCTACTACGGTAGCCAAAATCTTTGTTAACTCTTTATTTCTCCGTTTATCTCGCTTATTTTCCTGCTCCTCACGTTCTTTTTCTAATCTTTGCTCCTTTTCCTCTGCTGTCTCTCTTTTATAGAACACTTTCTCAGCTTCCTTGACTAAATCTCTCAGAGCCATGTCCTGTAACCCATCCATCCTCTGGAGTTTCCTCCGAATATCAGTAGCTGACTGTCCTATAAAAGCCATAGCCAGTGCCCCTTTCTGATCTTCAGACTCAGGGTCGAAAGGGGTGTACCTCCTATAGGCTTCCATTAGTCTCTCTAGGAATCTGGATGGGGATTCCTCTGGTCCTTGAATTACTTCTCTTACCTTAGCCAAATTAGTGGGGCGTCTCGCCGCCGCTCGGAGACCCATCATCAGAGTCTGGTGATAGAGTAAGAGTTGCCGCCTACCTTCAGGTGCATTAGGGTCCCAGTCAGGCTGCCTCAGGGGAAAATTCTCATTTATAATGTTGGGGAGTTGAGTAGGACGACCGTCAGGTCCAGGAACCAATTTCCTAGCCTCGAGGAGAATTCGGTCTCTTTCTTCGGAGGTGAAGAGGATACCTAAGAGCTGCTGGCAGTCATCCCAAGTGGGCTGATGGGAAAACATAAGAGACTCAAGAAGGTCAGTAAGTTTGACAGGGTCCTCTGAAAAAGGTGGATTATTGTTTTTCCAATTATATAGGTCTGAGGAGGAGAAGGGCCAATACTGAAGTGCCAGCATGTCTCTCCCTTGACCATCAGGGACAGGGGGTCCGAAAGGCCGAAGGGGCAGGGTGACGGCCATGTCATCCGAGGTTTGTGCTCTCCGGCTCCGGGTACCTTGGGCTGGACCCTCTCCTGATGGTCCCCGTTCGTTCTGATGTGGGGCCTCAGGTTGGGAACCAGCAGCATCGGCAGGGACATTCCTGGGATAGGGAGGCGGGAGTCCCGAATCAAAAAGAATAAGGTCAGTTTGAGATTCAGGGAGAACAGAGGAGGGAAGGGGAGGATACAGGGATGAAGTAGGCGTCGTTGGCTCCGAAGGTTTGAGTGGAAGCATAGAGCAGAGGTCTGGATGAGTTGGAGCAGGTCTGGGAGTGCCCGGAGTGGTGGAGAGGGTTGTTGGGAGGGAGGCTGAAGGAGGAGGAAGGAAAGGCTGGATCCAAGGAGGAGGGTTGTCGGTCAGGTCTTCCCAAACCCAAATATAAGGCTGTTGATTCGGATGGCCATGAGGTCCTGGACTGAAGACAACTGCTTTAACCACCTTTATGGTGTCTTTGTGGAAGGTTCCAGTGGTCGGCCAACCTACTGCTAAGGTGGGCCACTCGGAGGTACAGAAAGTTTGCCACTTGCGCTTCTTAACAAGAAGAGACAGATTATGAGCTCGGGCATTAACCTCAGACCAATGAGACAGAGTCAGGGACAGTGGGGTGGAAGCTCCTTGTCCCATTTTAATTTCAAAGAGATAAAAAGACAGAAAGAAGGCAACAAATAAGACACTGACAAAAACAAACAGACAAAGCTGGCTGCGCCGCGAACGGCAAAATAAAACTAAAAATAAATCTAATGGTCCGGACCTACGAGCTCGGTTGGAAACTGGCAACAAATCTACAGATTCTGTCTGAGAGAGCAGATGGACTTCCAAGCATCCTTGGTCATCCTCACACTCCAGGGCGTCCCCCGGAGTCGTGGCCTGCGACCCCCTGACACGTCTGGCGGTCGCAGCCAGGAGGGAATCACGTCCCTGCCTGACAGCCACCGCCAGTTTCACTTACCAAGCATCAGGCGTGCGTCTCGTGGTCTGCGAGGAAGCGGGATTTCGGTGGAACCTCGAAATGTTGACCGAGGACGCACCAACAGAATTTTAGACTCAGGGTAAAACAAAACAAAAAAAAAGTTTATTACACTCGGAAGCGGGCCCAAGGCAAGGAAATGGCCAAGAGCCCCGAGCCACTTCAGCAGGCAAGTTTTATACCTATTTTACTCGGCGAGTGCAACAATTGATTGCCTCAGATGCTTGCAGCCTTGCCTTTCCGATAAGCCCCTAATCAAACACCGGATGCCTGCGGCTTCTTCAAGGAGCCTGGGCAAACATCTAGGGGCCGGGTGGGCCAGTTATTGTTTTACAAGCCAAGATGAGTTAAGCAAAAATCAGACAAAAAAGATCAGACAGAATCCACTGTTACACAGACGGAATCCACTGTTACAAGAACAATTCCTTCTGAAAGAAAACTAAGAAACAATTAAACAGCTTCTGGATAATAAGCAAGAGAGAGAAGGCTGAGGAACCATGAGAGCTCTGCAGGAGGTGAAGGAACAGCTCAGGACCAGTGAGCACCACTGTTTTCACCTCCAGAGCATGTATGTAGAAGATGGGAGCTCCATCCAGGGTCCATGGCCACCTGCAGGGAGCTGCAGCACATCCCCAGACACCCCTCCTGGAGCTAAACACAACAGAATCCTGAGGGCAGAATAGCTTGTATAAAGAGAGCTCCTCTTCCCAGATACAGACCCAGCAGGTAGGTATGGCAGGGCGACACTTCACCCACTGAGCTGCATGTGCATGTGGGTCTCCTCCACCTAGAAAGAGTGCAGAGCTAGCAAAACACTCTGCTACCAGCTGCAGGACTATTTTACCCAGAGAATGTGCAGAGATAGTGGGTCACTATTGGCATTACCCTTCCTGGAAAATAGGGAGCCAGCAAATGGGCTATGGTCTGCACACTGGACTGCCTGATCAGAAAAAGTGCAGAGATTGGAGGGCACTGCTGCTCTCACTGGTTGGGCTGATCTACCCAAAGAAAGCACAAAGCTAGCAAAAACCTTGTGGCCCAGTGTGGAGTGAGGGGGGCAATGCTGTGCATGTGCACAGGGCTGCCAAGCCCCGAGAAGGTGAAGAATGAACAAATTAAGGCTGTGTGTGCACCCAGGCTACCCCACCAGGCAAAGGGTGGGTCTGTTGCAAAATGCCAAAAGCTACAGAATTAATATTGATATTTTAGGGAATTTAAAGAACATTTTATTAATTTGGGCTGGGCATGTAAGTGTGATTTCTATGCTTGTGTGATTAGCATAAGACCAGGATGGCATTGTGTTGTAAATGCAGAAAGAGGAAGGAGAGTTGGATTCCCTGACCTTCCCCCATACCTATGGGGGGAAACTCAATGGCTAGCCAGGTGTAGGGAGAAAAGAATTAAATCTTTTCTTGGACTGATGGATCATTTGCAGGCATTTGTTCCCATGGAAACCACCACTCCCCTCCTGAAAGCATGTAATTAATGTATGTATCTCTAAATAAAAGTATAAACTTAAGCCATAATATCAGGGTTTCTCCCCTCTCAAGTATAATTAGGAGTATATAAACAGCCCCTGAACTGTTTTTTTGGGCTTCACAATTTGGGTCTGTTGCCCTGTGTCAGCCATATGCGGCCGGCATATTTAATAAATTTTCTCATTTAATAAAACTTTTCAAAAACTTATTTAAACTACATGCCTCTATGAACACCCATGGATTTGTGAATTTAGTTACTTTAGAACAGATCTAATAGGGGGTGAGATGCAAGAAGGCAATCAGATACACAGAGCGGACCCTGCTCTGACAACAGATAATTAAAACAGGACACACAAAGCACCCAACACAGCCGCTTCTACACCAGGCAGTCCTGCCCAGATTAAAATGGCAAAGAGGCTCACACACCCCAGGCAGCCCGATCAGAACCCACTCAGGCCAAGTGACAGGACAGGCACTGTATTGTACCTCCCCCAAACTACAATCGGCAGGCTGAAATTGTTCAACATACAATGTAACAAAGACAACTTTTTCAAGACTGGGTGAGATGAATACTTCATTCTACTCAAAAGAACAGAAAGTCAAACAACATGGGGAGACAGAAGAATATATACCCCCAATGAAGAAACAGAAAAAAAAAAACTCAGGAGAAATATCCTAATTATATGGAGATAGGTAATTGGAAAGATAAAAAATTCAAAACAAGCAGTCATAACAATGTTCAATAAACTTGAGAGTAGAATAGAGGAACTCAAGAGAGCACGTGAACAACAAGAAAATGTAGTAAATTCATCTGGCTTGAGCGCAAACTCACCTGCTTGAGTGTGGGATCATAAACATGACCACATGGTCGCTGGTTGAGCCCAAAGGTCGCTGGCTTAAAGTCCAGTGGCTAGCTTGAGCAAGGGGGGTCACTGACTTTGCTGGAGTCCCCGCCCTGGCCCATCCTTGCATCCCTAGGACTAGCCCCACAGGTCCCCTCTTGGGACACCCCACTGTGAGCACGCACGCACACGCAAGAATGCACGGCTGTGGGCCAAGCTGTCAGCCTCAGCGCCGTCTCCTGCTCAGGCACGTCGGAGCTGGGAGTGAGGGGTGGCCAGAGAATGGACCTAGACGAGAGCCTGCGGGGGCGGAGCGGCGAGGATAGAGCGACGTGGAATGCAGGGAGGCGGTTTGGGGGCAGCCCAGACCCAGCGGGGTGAGGGGCGGTACTGCCAGCTTCTGCATATGGTCACATGGCTGCATCTCCCCCAGACCCCCCTCATCTTCAGGCACATCCGCGCCTACTTCTCCTGGTATGGGTGGCTGCCATAAGCGACTGGGAGAAGGCGCACTGCCCCAACGTGGAGAGGAACCAGGACGTCCTTCTGCGCACAGGAGACAGAGCGCCGGAATCCGGAGGGAACCGGGGGCGGCATGTGGGCCAGTCTCTGTGAGGGCTGCTCTTTCAAGTGCTTCACTTTTGGGACCACGATTTTGTTTCTCCCCAGGCCTCAGAGCCCCTAGGCCCGCTTTCATGGGTCACCACCGGCACGCCACCAGACTCCTGGCGGAGGACACTGAGGACTCGCATGAAGAATGGACTCAGAGGCAGCGAGGTGAGGGGCTGCAGGCACGGTGCTGCCCTTTAGAAACTGAACCAGGGTCAGGTCCCCTCCTCTTAGTGGCTAACAAGGGACAGAGCTTGCATTTAGCAAAGGAGCGAGATGCAAACAGTACATTGTGCAATAAGGGGCGATTTGCTACACTGCCTCCATGTGTAAGTAATTGCACATATTTACAGATGTGTTTATAAGCAGAAATGGTATAAAAGTATAAAAGCACGTAAGAAATAACGCATTCAGAACACTTGTCATCACAAGAGGAGGAGGCAGGTCTGGCCGGTGAGCAGTGCTCCAGGACAGGGTTGCCTGGGCAGCAGCTGCCACATCGCAGACAGGAAAGGATTATTCATGGTGATTAAGGCAGCTGGGGTTGTGGGCAAGGGTAAGGGATCATTGTATCAAGCCCTGTGTCAGCCATCTCTTCAGTGTGTCTGGTTTCATGAGGGTGTGGTCAGTAAGGTCCTTCCACTTTCATGGGTCTAGCATTGAAATACAGCTGAAGTCCAGATGTAATCTCTAACTTGACCCAATTGGTTTCTGTGGTCCACAGACCTAGGGCTCTGTTCCCAAGACTGTTTGGTGCTGACCAGACTCTGATGATTAAGGAAGGGCAAGGATGGCCAAATGTGTAAAGGTGAAAGAATAAGAAGAAAATAAGGCAAGGTGGTCACTGTACCATTAGACTGGACAAGGCCACTCTGAAACAGGAAGACAGGAAAGAGCCCTGGCCAAGTTGCTTAATTCGATACAGAGTCATCCCCATACACCAAAGTTGTGGGTTTGATGTTCAGTCAGGGCCCATATAATAATCAACCATTGAAGCCTGACCAGGTGGTAGCACAGAGGATAGAGCATCAACCTGGGAGGATAAGGACCCAGGTTCCAAACCCCAAGGTTGCAGGCTTGAGATGGGTTCACTAGCTTGAGTGCAGGGTCGCTGTCTTGAGAGTGCGATTGTAGACATGACCCCATGGTCACTGGCTTGAAGCCAAAGGATGCTGGCTTGAGCCCAAGGTTGCCTGGTTTGAGCAAGAGGTCACTGACTCAGCTAGAGTCCCCTAGTCAGGGCACATAGTAGAAAGCAATCAATGAACAACTAAGATGCTGCAACTATAACTTGATGCTTCTCATCCCTCTCCCTTCCTGTCTGCCTGTCACTCTACTTAAAAAAAAGAAAGAAAAGAGAAAGAATAATTAAGCACTAAATGCATAAATCAGTGAAACAACAAATCAATATTACTCTTTCACTCTCTTCCCTTCTCTCTCTCTGTATTGGGGCTGCTCCATCAAGTGCATAGCTTCAGAGAGAAATGAGAGAGAGAAAGAGAGAAGGTGGAGGCAGGCAGGAGCAGAAAAGCAGCAACTTGTAGTAGTTGCTTCTTGTATGTACCTTGACCAGCAAAAAATGGGGTTATGAATTGTTGACCTTAGTGTCCAGGTCACTGCTTTACCCACTGTGTCACCACAGGTCATGCAAATTTTTTAAAAATTTACAAAAAGAAAACAGAAAGGAGAAAGTGTTATGTTAAAGAAATGGACTTTCTGCACAGTGAAGTGACTTTATTATATTTTTGACATGAACGGCTAATTCTCTTTCTTTTTTTTTTCTTATTTTAGTGAGAGATAGAGAGAGGAAAGGACAGACAGGGACAGAATGACTGAAAGAAAGAGACATGACAAGCATCAATTCTTCATTGCAGCTCCTTAGTTGTTCATTGATTGCTTTCTCATATGTGCCTTGAATGGGGGGCTACAGCACAGTGAGTGACCAATTGCTCAAGCCAGCTACCTTGGACTTGAGCCAGCAACCATTGGTCATGCCTGTGATCCCATGCACAAGCTGGTGACCCTGTGCTCGAGCTGGTGAGCATGCCAAAAGCAGGATTAGCCCGCACTGAAGCCAGCAGCCTCAGGGTTTCAAACCTGGGTTTCAAGCATCATAGTCCATCCTGGAGAAGCAAGACCCTCTGGACAACACTCTAGATGAAAATTGGGTAAGAGAAAATCATTTGTAGATTTCAGTTCCTCTGAGTCCTCTAGAAAGGCTAATAAGTATGGCCTAGGTATGTGGGGTGGACTTTGGATAGGCCTGGATTTAAGCTCTACTAAACTGAGTGAATTTAGCACTGGAGCTTTAGGCAAATCTTACAAATTCTCTGAGCTCTTGAATGCTAATGTGTAAGGTGAAGATATGTGCATATATTCTTTGACAGTATTCAATTCAATTTATTTCTTTGTGTATGTATGTATTTATTTTTTAGGTAAGACAAGGGGAGATAGTGAGGCTGACTCCCATATGCACTCTTACCAGGATCTACCCGGCAACCCCAATTCTCGAGTACTGAGCTGTCTTTTAGCACCTCAGGGTGATGTGCTCTGGCAAACCAAGCCATACTCAGTGCCCAGGGCCAATGCTCGAACCAATTGAGCTACTGGCTGCAGGAAAGAGGGAGCAAAGGGGGAGAAGGAAGGGTGGCGAAGGAGATGGTCATTTCTCCTATGTACACTGACTAGAATCAAACCCGGGACATACACCAGGCCAATGCTCTATCCACTGAGCCACTGGCTAGGGCTTAAATTCTATGTAAAAGAACTGACACATACATGTTGTCCAATAAATACGTAGCCCCATGTTCATTGCAGCACTGTTCACAGTGGCCAAGACATGGAAACAACCAAAAAGCCCTTCAATAGAAGACTGGATAAAGAAGATGTGGCACATATACACTATGGAATACTACTCAGCCATAAGAAATGATGACATCAGATCATTTACAGCAAAATGGTGGGATCTTGATAACATTATACGGAGTGAAATAAGTAAATCAGAAAAAAACAAGAACTACATGATTCCATACATTGGTGGAACATAAAAATGAGACTAAGAGACATGGACAAGAGTGTGGTGGTTACCAGGGGTGGGGGGAGGGAGGACATGGGAGGGAGGGAGCGAGAGAGTTAGGGGAGGGGGAGGGGCACAGAGAACTAGATAGAGGGTGGCGGAGGACAATCTGACTTTGGGCGAGGGGTATGCAACATAATTTAATGGCAAAATAACCTAGACATGTTTTCTTTGAATATATGTACCCTGATTTATTAATGTCATCCCATTACCATTAATAATCTCTCATAGTAGCAACCGTATGCTGTTGGTGTGGTATACCAGGCCTTTCCTCAATACCTTACATATACTGTGCCCTTAATAAATATTTTATGAATAACTAAAATTTGAGAATTAAACTTCATAATGGGAAGATCTACAAACAAAAATAGAATTGACCATCAGTGTAAAGGCTTACTATTACAGAGGCTCTCTGAGCCAATAGTTGACAAATGGAAATACAAGAGTACATAGAAGGACAGGTGATAATTTGATGGGAGGAGTCTGTGTGTTTTCTGACAAAGTAGGGACTAACACTCCAGACTCCACCAAACTCACTCTTCTCCAACTTAGAACTCAGGAGAAAGGAGACTGAAGTAAAGATGTATAGCGTATGACAAAGAAAAGGCCATGTGTACCAGAAAGTCAGCGAGCCCCAGGATGATGACCACCTCTGTAAGTTACTCTCACAAAGAAGCGTGTTATGCCTTCATATAATAATTTTATCTGGTCATTTGGCTGTTAGAGAATTTCATTCTCTTATGGACCTGCACTACAGAATTGGGTTCAATGATGTGAGTTCCTGGGCTCTCTCTGAAGCTCTATATGTCCAGGAACATGCACTATACCTTCCCTAATCCCTGTTGCTCTCACCCCCAGATTGTGAGAAGTGTCAGAACTTCTTCATTGACAGTTGTGATGTGCATGGGCCCCCTACATTTGTAAAAGACAGTACAGTAGATAAGGGGCATCCAAACCACACAGCCCTCACTCTGCCCCCTGGGTTGAGAATCAGACCATTGGGCATCCCTGAAGTTGGGCTTGGCATGTGGAATGAGGCATCTGCTCTGCCAGTGGGTCTGAACTTTGGCCCTTATAAGGGCCAGATCACAGAAGATGAAGAGGCAGGCAAGAACGGATACTCCTGGAAGGTGAGAAGTATTCACCTTGTCCTGTCTTGTGGCTTCCCACATCCCTCCCATGGCTTGGTGGGACCTGCCTTTCTACATACTAGAACATGGATGGAAACAATATGATTATCTCTGGGTACTTAGTGGACTTGGCAGAGTATTGAACTCCTGTTGAGAATCACAGGTTAAGTGGGAGCACAGTGGTACAGACACAAAGGAATGCCTTCTCCCATCTCTGAGTGAACAGGTCAACTCAGATGTGATGAAGAAGAAAAATATCATGTAGTCCAGAGTAGCAATGCATACAAGTTGAAAGAGCTTTCTTGACAGTAAGGTAAAAAATTCTTACCTCCTCATCCAAAAACAGCCTTTATATTTTCTTCCTGAAATGCAGATCACCAAGGGGAGAAACTGCCATGAGTATGTGGATGGGAAGGATGAATTTTGGGCCAACCGGATGAGGTAAGGCCAAGAAGTTTTGGGGAGTCACGGAGAACACTCATCCCTCTCAGGCCCATACATCTTTCCATCTCATCATGCCTCCCTCAGTGGTCTCCCTCAATCCTCTGTTTCTCTTTTTTATCTCTATTTAGTGCTCTTTCAAGGAAAGAGGTATTTACAGAAAAAAAGGCAATAAAAATATAGCGTATGTCCTCAAAATATAAATCTCTTTCCTAGAAAAAATTTAGTCACTAGAAAAAAACTTTGAGGGCCTGGGTTACACTTTAATTGATCTATTGAACATTATTTAAGCCCTTTCTATATTCAAGTTTAGTTGAAGGTATTTATTACTTAAGCAGATCATATAAACCATCTTCTTATGGAGTAGTAATTGAAGACAGAGTGAAACAATTGATTTTAGAAATATTTAAATATATTTTTTCATTTTTTGAGAAGTGCACAGTGCCAGGATACCTAAACCAAGGGTAGCCTAAACTACTGCTAACCAAACTGCATCTCACAAGCCACATGTACCTTTGGCCCCTTTAGTGTGGCTCTTTTACAAAATACCATGTGTGGGTGCTACCTTGGTTAGAAATGTACCTACCTATATAGTTTAAGTTTAAAAAATTTGGCTCTCAAAAGAAATTTTAATCATTGTACTGTTGATATTTTGCTCTGTTGACTAATGAGTTTGTGACCACTGGCCTAAACCTGTGAGGGCAGCAAGTTATCCCAGCCTCCCTTCTAACTAGAACTGAGTTCTAAAGCCTGCAGAGCACTGATCATGGGCCACTTCCCTGAGGGGCTCTTTTATCAAGGTTACAAAATGTGAATAAGCTATTATTGTTCTTTATGATTTTGCTAAGACAAAGAGACCTCCAAGTCTGGCCGGTTGGCTCAGTGGTAGAGCATCAGCCTGGCCTGTGGAAGTCCAGTGTTTAATTCCAAACCAGGGCACACAGAAGCACTCATCTTCTTCTCTACCCTTCTCTCTCTTCTTTTTCTCTATCTCTCTCTTCCCCTCCCGCAGCCAAGGCTCTATTAAAGCAAAGTTGGCCCCAGCACTGAGAATGGCTCCATGGCCTCTGCTTCTGGCACTAGAATGGCTCCAGTTGCAATGGAGCAACACCCCAGATGGGAAGAGCATTGTCTCCAGGTGGGCATGCTAGGTGGATCCCGGTTGGGCACATGCAGAAGACTGTCTGTCTGCCTCCCCGCTTCTCACTTTGGTGGGTGAGAAGAGACCTCCAGGTTTTATAAAAACCTGGGTGAGGCATCAAATGCTACCTAAATAAATTTTAAGGAGTATGAAGAAAATCCTTTCAAGGAAAGATGAACTTGGGCTGAGTATTGAATGATATGAACTAATTTAGACACTGATTTGAACATCAAGAAACCAGTTCTGTGATATAAAACAGGACCTGAGTTAGTTTGGAAAAGCTAGAGGTCACTGGGTTTTATGGCCAATTAGTGTGAACGTTATGTTTGGAATTGGCTTTGGAAAATGGTATTGGGCAGGATGAGCACCATAACCAGGACTTGGAGATAGGAAGTTGTATGACATCATGAGAGGCTCAGACATTGAAAAGAAGGTTCTCCAGGAGCACTGGGGGAGTGGTTGACATCAGAGCCTCAGTGTCAGGTGCAGAGCTGGACATAGATCTGAAGGTACTAGGAACTCATTGCCTGTGTGTTTATTTTCTTTCACCTGCCATAATCCCAGGTATGTGAACTGTGCCCAGGGATGATGAAGAGCAGAACCTGGTGGTATTTCAGTATTGCAGGCAGATTTTTTACAAAACCTGCTGAGTCATCAGGCCAGACTGTGAGCTGCTAGTCTGGTATGGTGACAAGTATGGCCAGATGCTGGGAATCAAGTGGGACAGTAAGTGAAAGAGTGACCTCGCAGCAGCTAGAGGTGAGCACAACCATTCTTCAAAATGGAAAGGAAGGAGAGAACTCACCTTAGAAATGTTCATGGTACACTCTAAAGTTAGTAAGATTTCTTATCAGATGCTTCAGAAATAAAGAATTCATTTTATATGCCTTTGGTTTTTAGGAAAAATCTTTATATTTTTTACTTTTGATTTAAGTTTTTTTAAGTGAGAGAAGGGGAGATAGACAGGACAGATTCCTTCATGTGCCCCGACCAGGATCCACCCAGCAAGTCTGGTCTGAGGTCCACGCTCAGAGTACCCAAGCTATCCTCATCCCCTGAGGTCAACACTTGGACCAACTGAGCTATTGGGCTGAAGCTGAAACCAATTGAGCCACTGGCTGTGAGAAGGAAAGAGAGAGAGGAGGCAGATGGAGGGAAAAGGAAGCAGACAGTTGCTTTTCATGTGTGCCCTGACCAGAGATTGAACCTGGGACTTTCAAATGCTGGAAGAACACTCTATCCACTGAGCAAACCAGCCAGGGCCTGTTTTCTGAGGGCCTCTCCCGTCTAGCATACAGGGTAAGAGCAGAGTTTGAATAGATGCCCAGCAGCCTGGAAATGATATGCTGTCATCCAAGCTGAGAAACTGGAGACCTTCCTGAGTGAGGTGAGACAATGGTACTGTTCTCTACTACAGGGTGGCTTATTCTCTAAGAGTTGCTTTGTTAATTTTTGAAAAATGTACTTTAGTGTGAAATCCTCTCAGAGATTATTTCATCTCCAAATGAGAGAGGATGGTGGAATAGCTGGAGAGAGATAGAAATCAGGCATGTAAGAAGTATGGTTGGGCCCTGGCTGGTTGGCTCAGTGGTAGAGTGTCGGCCTGGCATGTGGAAGTCCCAGGTTTGATTCCCAGCCAGGGCACACAGGAGAGGCACCCATCTGCTTCTCCACCCATCCCCCTCTCCTTCCTCTCTGTCTCTCTCTTCCTCTCTTGCAGCCGAGGCTCCATTGGAGCAAAAGATGGCCCGGACGCTGGGGATGGCTCCTTGGCCTCTGCCCCAGGTGCTAGAGTGGCTCTGGTCATGACAAAGTAATGCCCCGGATAGGCAGAGCATCACCCCCTGGTGGGCATGCCGGGTGGATCCCAGTCAGCGCATGCGGGAGTCTGTCTGAATGCCTCCCCGTTTCCAGCTTCAGAAAAATACACACACACACACACACACACACACAAAAGAAGTATAATTGGAGGCCTGGCTGGTTAACTCAGTTGGTTAGAGCACCATCCTGTAATACCAAGGTTGAGCCCAAGTCAGGGCACATATAAGAAATGAGCAATGACTGCATGTCTAGGTAAAACAACAAATAAATGCTGCTCTCTCTCTCTCTTTCCCTTTCTTCTTTTTCCTTCTCCTCTTTCTCCTCCTCCTCCATTTCTTTCTCCTCCTCTCTTTGTCTTTTTTAAATCAATCAATTTTTAAAAAGTATGGTTGGGGAAATATTTTGAAACAGGGCTTTCCATTGTATATGAAATGTGCTGATACCAAATAAAATCAAGCATGAATATTTGATGTGAGGTTTGAGAAAAAACAAATTTTTAGTTTATCATCTGTGGGAAACTATGAGGGAAGCAATTCCTAGTTGGGGCTACTGGTCATTCTAAGAAACTGTGTTAAAAGCTAAGTGTATATAGGAAAGGTCAGCATTGTTCCACCTATACAAAAGGTGAAAGTGCCCCTGATGCTACTCACAGTCTCTCATCTGGCAGTGCATAGAAAGGACCCTAGATATGGGCTTTCTGGATTTCCAAAGAAGATATAGTACATAAAAAATAAAGAGAAACAGACTAAAAAATACACATTGTGGGAGACAAAGATTACACTGTCAACCTTGTAAGAATGACTCATGGGACAGGTCTTAACAGCAGACAAAACATATAACCCAGGCAGCCTTGTCAACATTTGCCTTATCAATATTTTCTCTTTCAGCAAAACCACAACCAGAGATACACCAATGTCACTACTGCTCTCTGACCTCCATTCTGAAATTTCTTAGTCAAAATGCGGGATGCAATCACCCCTCTCAGATTCTCCCAGGAACATCTGCAAGAAAACACCTCCATTCAGAGGATCCTTGCCCTGAGGATCCAAATCAGCAGCAGCAACATACCAATACACACAGCTGGGATGACACAGCTGAATGTAAAAAGGTAAAAAAAAAAGTCAAAACATTTGCTTAAAAGGACCAGGTTGAGGAAGATTTCAAGGGCCTTTTTCAAACTTCCCAAAAGACACATGGGAAGCTCTAGTGACCAAGAGAGAATGATGCAGGAAGCACCCAGCAGAGGCCAGAAAGTAAATTCGGTGGCCACAGAAAAACTATCTATAAAATAACAATGTCAAGAATTGTAGCTGTCAACTATGGAGAGTGTGAGCAAGGCTTTGATGATGGGTCACATCTCCTCAGACACCAGAGGACACACTCAGGGGAGATGCCCTATGTTTGCAAGGAGTGTGAGCAAGGCTTTTGACTGAAGTCAACTCTCCTCACACACCAGAGAACACACTCAGAGGAGAAGCCCTATGTTTGCAGGGCAGTGTGAGCAAGGCTTTACACAAAAATCACATCTCCTCAGACACCAGAGGACACACTCAGAGAAGAGGCCCTATGTTTTCAGGGAGTGTGAGTGAGGCTTTTCATGGAAGTCAACTCTCTTTACACACCAGAAGACACACTCCAAGGAGAAGCCCTATCTTTGCAGGGAATGTGAGTGAGGCTTTACATGGAGGTCATATCTCCTCAGACACCAGAGGACACACTCAAGGGAGAAGTCCTATGTTTGCAGGGAGTGTGAGCAAGGCTTTGCACAGAAGTCATCTCTCCTCAGACACCAAAGGACACACTCAAGGGAGAAGCAGGGAGAGTGAGTGAGGCTTTTCACTGAAGTCATCACTCCTCACACACCACAGGACACACTCAGAGGACAGCCCTCTGCTTGCAAAGAGGGTGAGCGAGTCATTAGCATTAAATTGCATCTCCACAGCCATAGCTGTTAAACAGGTCATATCCCAGCTCTGAGGGGACTTTAGAAGGAGTCTACTGACCCCTTACCCTCCCAAGACTAATTAGTACAGAAGTAACTGGTTAAACAAGTTCTTCACTTTCAGGATAAGAGATGAGCTAGACAAACAGTTTCTTAAGTGCTATGGGAATGCTAACACCAATTTTTTCCATGGTCTCTTGGCCTCTGTTCTAATAAATCTTGTCTCCATAAAACTAGGAATCCCACATACCTCATTCCCCCCTTCCCATCAATGAAAGCAGAGAATTCTCAGAGGGCCACAGAGAACTCACACTATCAGGCACAGAAGCTCAACCCCTGAAAACATGGAAGACTGGAGTCAATCTACTTAGGTTACTGCCCAGAGAGAGGGATTTGAGACAGACTCATCAGGAAAAGGGATTTTCTTTACTCCCGGGGAGTGGAGACTTCTCTCCTAGTAGACTCACTAACCTCCTCCCTTGGCTTTTCTTGGCTCCTGTCCTGGTTTCCTCTGACTTCTGTAGAATCAGAGGTGAAATCCAGGGAGAAATAATTGCATGTGCATGTTTATGTGGCTGGCTAATTCTGGGTACCTGGTCTCCCTCACTCTCTACTCACTGCCCCTTCAGGGTGAGAATCTTATGGTGTACACCATATGGACTCCAGATAATTTCATGGGTTTAAATCTCAGCTCTGCCCTCACCAGCTGTGCAACCTAAGGCAACATTCTCAACTTCTCTGTGCCTGTTTTTTAATCTATAAAAATGAAATGGTGCCAGATTAGGCAGTGGTGCAGTACATAGAGCATTGGACTGGGATGGAGATGATCCAGGTTCAAAACCCCAAGGTCGTTGGCTTGAGCACAGGCTCACCAGCTTAAATGCAAGGTTGCTGGCTTCAGCTTGGAATTATAGACATGACCCCATAGTCATTGGCTTGAAACCTAAGGTTGCTGGCTTGAGCAAGGGGTCACTCGCTCTGTTGTAGCCTCCTGGTAAAGGAACATATGAGAGAGCAATCAATGAACAACTAAGGTACCTCAACAAATAATTGATGCTTCTCATCTCACTCCCTTTCTGTCTGTCACTATCTGTCCCTCTGTCTCTCTCACAAAAAAAGAATTACTTTCTCCACACTCTAACATGAATAAAGTAAATAAATAAAAAGCCTGGACTCACCTGATTAATGCATAGATGGGAGTTGATGGGTCCTGCTCCTCTCTCTTCTCTCATCTCTCTATCTCCACTATTCAGAATGAATTTTTAAAATAAATAAATAAAATAGAAATTGCTTCACTATCAGTCTGCAGGATTGGAGATCTTCATTCCAAACGTTTGGAGCCATTTTGCCTCAGATAAACCCTTAAAAACTCCCAGTTTTCATGTTTCTAATTTCAACAAGATCAAGTACCTAACCTTGTAAAAATAAGCTCTGCCTGATATATCGTTAGTAAATGGCAAATTCACACTACTACAGTATGGCATTCACATCTGTTAGAACTGCTAAACTCCAAATATGACAGTACTGTACCAATGTTCTCATGCATTCATTATTTATTACATGTCCCCTGACTGAGGGTTGAGCCTACGACCATGGTGTATCAGAATGATGCTCTAACTAACTGAGCTACTGGGCCAGTGCATAACCATGGGTTTCATCCAACTTTCTCATTTAGGGATAAAAAACACCTTTTTCAGAACCAAGATTACCACAAAAAAAGAAAATCAGTAGAGATAGAAAACTTACTTAACATAAGCAGGTAAGTGGATCAACTGAGGAAGGAGGGGCATGTCCCCTCCTCCCTGAGGACTAAGAAACAAAAAGAATGCAAGGGAAGAGAGCCTGCAGGGGTAACTGAGTCAGCCAGTTATAGATTAACTACTTTCTATACTTCTCTGAAAGGGTGCCTGGGGCAACTTGCTACACAGAGCAAAAAAGATAGAACTCATCTGAAAACCCCTCCCCCTTTTCTTTTCTCAAAAGATTTTTTTTACAGAGACAGAGTGAGAGTCAGAGGGATATATAGGGACAGACAGACAGGAACGCAGAGAAATGAGGTGCATCAACCATCAGTTTTTTGTTGTGGCACTTTAATTGTTTATTGATTGCTTTCTCATATGTGCCTTGACTGTGGGGCTACAGCAGACCGAGTAACCTTTTGCTCAAATCAGAGACCATGCATCCAACCTTGTGAGCTTTGCTCAAACCAGATGAGCCCACACTCAAGCTGACAACCTCGAGGTCCCAAAATTGGGTCTGCTGCATCCCAATCAGATGCTCTATCCACTTCTCCACCACCTGGTTAGAAGTTTAAGTCCTAGTGATCACTGCTTCTAGCTGGAATTTGCAGCAGGTCCCACCCTACAATACACATGGGACATTGAAACAAGAGGAATAAAGGACATACTATACATTAAATAAAGCAATAAAATCAGACTGTCAATTCTCCTCGTTGATATAGTAGCCACACTGTTCCTGTAAAAAGAGACAAGTACCACCTTTCTCAGCTGTTAGTAGATCTAAACAGCTTTGGTTTTGTAGGGCTACCTGAGCTAGAGAGGTCAGTTTTCTCTGGAGGAAGGCTAGAGAAGTGGCTGAATTATCAAGGGCCTATTCCAGGTCTGCCTTTAGTTGGTTAGTAGTCCATATATTATGGCCTAAGCCAGCCCTGCCTATCCCTATAGCTGCTATAGAGGTGGCAAGGGTAAGGCCAAGGAGGACCAGGAAGAAGGCAGCCTGTTTATTCCTGCTTGTTCTCAGCTGGTTTGAAAATTCTTCCTCTCCATAATATGTTAGTTGTGGCGCAACTATTATTGGGACACAAGGAGAGGGGAAGAGGTGTTTAAGGTTTTTAGAATGGTTCCATTGCACCAGAAATGAGTTCCGTTAGGGCTGGTTAGAGAAGTTTTTATTTTTTTTATAATTTTATTTTTTTTAATGCGGTGACATCAATAACTCAGGATACATATATTCAAAGATAACAAGTCCAGGTTATCTTGTCATTCAATTATGTTGCATACCCACCACCCAAAGTCAGATTGTCCTCCGTCACCCTCTATCTTGTTCTCTCTGTGCCTCTCCCCCTCCTCCTTTCCCTCCCCCATTCCCCCCTCCCCCCCATAACCACCACACTCTTATCAATGTCTCTTAGTTTCAATATTTTGTCCCACCTACGTATGGAATAATACAGTTCCTGTTTTTTTCTGATTTACTTATTTCGCTTCGTATCATGTTATCAAAATCCCACCATTTTGCTGTAAATGATCTGATGTCATCATTTCTTATGGCTGAGTAGTATTCCATAGTGTATATGTGCCACATCTTCTTTATCCAGTCATCTATTGATGGGCTTTTTGGTTGTTTCCATGTCCTGGCCACTGTGAACAATGCTGCAATGAACATGGGGCTGCATGTGTCTTTACGTATCAATGTTTCTGAGTTTTTGGGGTATATACCCAGTAGAGGGATTGCTGGGTCATAAGGTAGTTCTATTTTCAGTTTTTTGAGGAACCACCATACTTTCTTCCATAATGGTTGTACTACTTTACATTCCCACCAACAGTGGATGAGGGTTCCTTTTTCTCCACAGCCTCTCCAACATTTGCTATTACCTGTCTTGTTAATAATAGCTAATCTAACAGGTGTGAGGTGGTATCTCATTGCAGTTTTGATTTGCATTTCTCTAATAACTAAAGAAGATGAGCATCTTTTCATATATCTGTTGGCCATTTGTATTTCTTCCTGGGAGAAGTGTCTGTTCATGTCCTCTTCCCATTTTTTTATTGGATTGTTTGTTTGTTTGTTGTTGAGTTTTATGAGTTCTTTGTATATTTTGGATATTAGGCCCTTATCTGAGCTGTTGTTTGAAAATATCATTTCCCATTTAGTTGGCTGTCTGTTTATTTTGATATCAGTTTCTCTTGCTGAGCAAAAACTTCTTAGTCTGATGTAGTCCCATTCATTAATCTTTGCCTTCACTTCTCTTGCCATTGGAGTCAAGTTCATAAAATGCTCTTTAAAACCCAGGTCCATGAGTTTAGTACCTATGTCTTCTTCTATGTACTTTATTGTTTCAGGTCTTATGTTTAGATCTTTGATCCATTTTGAGTTAATTTTAGTACAGGGGGACAGGACTGTAGTCGAGTTTCATTCTTTTGCATGTGGCTTTCCAGTTTTCCCAACACCATTTGTTGAAGAGGCTTTCTTTTCTCCATTGTGTGTTGTTGGCCCCTTTATCAAAGATTATTTGACTATATATATGTGGTTTTATTTCTGGACTTTCTATTCTGTTCCATTGGTCTGAGTGTCTATTTTTCTGCCAATACCATGCTGTTTTGATTGTCGTGGCCCTATAATAGAGTTTGAAGTCAGGTATTGTTATGCCCCCAGCTTCATTCTTTTTCTTTAGGATTGCTTTGGCTATTCGGGGTTTTTTATAGTTCCATATAAATCTGATGATTTTTTGCTCTATTTCTTTAAAAAATGTCATTGGAAGTTTGATGGGAATTGCATTAAATTTGTATATTGCTTTGGGTAATATAGCCATCTTGATTATATTTATTCTTCCTAGCCAAGAACAAGGAATATTCTTCCATCTCATTATATCTTTTTCGATTTCCCTTAACAATGGTTTATAGTTTTCATTATATAAGGTCCTTTACATTCTTTGTTATGTTTATTCCTAAGTATTTTATTTTTTTTGTTGCAATCGTGAAGGGGATTATTCTTTTGAGTTCCTTCTCAGTTGTTTCATTGTTGGCATATAGAAAGGCTATGGACTTCTGTATGTTAATTTTGTATCCTGCGACCTTACTGTATTGGCTTATTGTTTCTAGTAATCTTTTTGTGGAGTCCTTTGGGGTTTTCGATGTATAGGATCATATCATCAGCAAAAAGTGATACCTTTACTTCTTCTTTTCCGATATGGATGCCTTTTATTTCTTTGTCTTGTCTGATTGCTCTGGCCTAGAACCTCTAGCTACCACATTAAATAAGAGTGGAGAGAGTGGACAACCCTGTCTTGTTCCTGATTTAAGGTGGAAAGCCTTCAGTTTTAGTGCCATTTAATATGATGTTAGCTGATGGTTTATCATATATGGCCTTTATCATGTTGAGATATTTTCCTTCTATACCCATTTTGTTGAGAGTCTTAAACATAAAATTGTGTTGTATTTTGTCGAAAAGCCTTTTCTGCAATCTATTGATAAGATAATGTGGTTTTTGTTCTTTGTTTTGTTGATATGGTGTATTACATTAACCGTTTTACGTATGTTGAACCAGCCTTGAGATTCTGGGATGAATCCCACTTGATCATGATGTATTATTTTTTTAATATGTTGTTGTATTCGGTTTGCCAGTATTTTGTTTAGTATTTTAGCATCTGTATTCATTAGAAATATTGGTCTGTAGTTTTCTTTCTTTGTGCCATCCTTGCCAGGTTTTGGTATGAGGGTTATGTTGGCCTCATAAAATGTGTTTGGAAGTATTGCTTCTTCTTCAATTTTTTGGAAGACTTTGAGTACAACAGGAACCAAGTCTTCTTTGAATGTTTGATAGAATTCACTAGTATAACCATCTGGGCCTGGACTTTTATTTTTGGGGAGGTTTTTAATGGTTTTTTCTATTTCCTCCCTGCTGATTGGTCTGTTTAGGCTTTCTGCTTCTTCATGACTCAGTCTAGGAAGGTTGTATTGTTCTAGGAATTTATCCATTTCTTCTAGATTGTTGTATTTGGTGGCATATAATTTTTCATAGTATTCTACAATAATTCTTTGTATTTCTATGATGTCTGTGGTGATCTCTCCTCTTTCATTTTGGATTTTATTTATTTGAGTCCTGTGTCTTTTTTCCTTGGTGAGTCTTGCCAAGGGTTTGTCAATTTTGTTGATCTTTTCAAAGAACCAGCTCCTTGTTTTATTGATTTTTTCTATAGTTTTTCTGTTCTCTATTTCATTTATTTCTGCTCTGATTTTTATTATCTCCTTTCTTCGGCTGGTTTTGGGTTGTCTTTGTTCTTCTTTTTCTAGTTCCTTAAGGTGTGAAGTTAAGTGGTTTACTTGAGCTCTCTCTTGTTTGTTCATATAGGCCTGAAGTGATATGAACTTTCCTCTTATTACTGCTTTTGCTGCATCCCAGAGATTCTGATATGTCGTATTTTCATTTTCATTTGTCTGTATATATCTTTTGATTTCTGCGCTTATTTCTTCTTTGACCCATTCATTTTTTAGAAGTATGTTGTTTAGTTTCCACATTTTTGTGGGTTTTCCCCCTCTTTTTTGCAGTTGAATTCTAGTTTCAAGGCTTTATGATCAGAAAATATGCTTGGTACAATTTCAATTTTTCTAAATTTGCTGATATTGTCTTTGTGGCCCAACATATGGTCAATTCTTGAGAATGTTCCATGTACACTAGAGAAAAATGTATAATCTGTCGCTTTGGGATGAAGTGTCCTGTAGATGTCTATCATATCCAGGTGTTGTAGTATTTCGTTTAAGGCCACTATATCTTTATTGATTCTCTGTTTGGATGACCGATCTAGAGCCGTCAGCGGTGTATTGAGGTCTCCAAGTATGATTGTATTTTTGTTAGTTTTTGTTTTAAGGTCAATAAGTAGCTGTCTTATATATTTTGGTGCTCCTTGGTTTGGTGCATATATATTAAGGATTGTTATGTCTTCTTGATTCAACTTCCCCTTAATCATTATGAAATGACCATTTTTGTCTCTGAGTACTTTTTCTGTCTTGTAGTCAGCATTATTAGATATGAGTATTGCTACGCCTGCTTTTTTTTGGGTGTTGTTTGCTTGGAGTATTGTTTTCCAGCCTTTCACTTTGAATTTGTTTTTATCCTTGTTGCTTAGATGTGTTTCTTGTAGGCAGCATATAGTTGGATTTTCTTTTTTAATCCATTCTGCTACTCTGTGTCTTTTTATTGGTAAGTTTAATCCATTTACATTTAGTGTAATTATTGACACTTGTGGGTTCCCTACTGCCATTTTATAAATTGCTTTCTGTTAGTTTTGTATCTAGTTTGATTCTTCTCTTTTGTTTTTCTATCATTTGTTTTTGTTTGTTTGTGTTCCATACTTCTTTCCTCTGTTGCTACCTTTTTTAAGTCAAGTGTTTTTGTGGTGGTTTTTTTAAGGGTGGTTACCATTAAGTAATGAAAAGGGTACCTACTATATTCATTGTAGTACCCTATCTTATAAGTATTTCTGCACTTCATCATCCTTTGCTACTGTTAATCTCCATCCTCTCCCCCCTTTTTTTCCTTTGTTGTCACAGTTTAAGTTTGGTTTTATTGTGTTCTTGGTGGAGCTGTTACTTGTGGTGTTGTTTTCTTTTGTTCTTTGAATCTGGTTGGAAAACCCCCTTTAGTATTTCCTGGAGTGGGGGCTTTCTGTTGATAAATTCTCTCATCTTTTCTGTATTTGTGAATGTTTTTATATCTCCTTCATACTTGAAGGATAGCTTTGATGGGTATAGTATTCTTGGCTGAAAGTTCCTCTTTTTCAGGGCTTTAGATATTGGGGTCCACTCTCTTCTAGCTTGTAGAGTTTCTGCTGAGAAATCTGATGATAATCTAATAGGCCTTCCTTTATATGTTGTACTCTTCTTTTCCCTGGCTGCCTTGAGAATTTTTTCTTTGTCATTGGTTTGTGTCATCTTTATTATGATGTGCCTTGGAGTGGGTTTGTTGGGGTTAAGAAAACTTGGTGTTCTGTTTGCTTCTTGAATTTGAGGCTTTAGTTGCTTCCACGGGCTTGGGAAGTTCTCGTCTATTATTTGTTTGAGTATATTCTCCATTCCATTTTCTTTCTTTTCTCCCTCTGATATACCTATTATTCTTATGTTATTCTTTCTGATGGAGTCCGACAATTCCTGTAGGGCTTTCTCATTTTTTATTATTTTTTAGTCTCTTTCTTCTTCTCTTTGTTGTGCCTCAAGTTGTTTGTCTTCTATTTCACTAATCCTATCTTCAATCTGGGCTGTTCTTTTAGCTAAGCTTGTTACCTCGTTTTTCAGCTCGTGAATTGAGTTTTTCATTTCTGTTTGATTTGTTTTTATAGTTTCAATTTCCTTGGTAATATATTCTTTGTGTTCATTGAGTTGTTTTCTGATCTCCCTATATTGCCTTTCTGTGTTTTCTTGTATATCTCTGAGTATTTTTAACATTTCTATTTTAAATTCTCTGTCATTTAGCTCTAAGGCTTCCAATATGTTAAGTCTTTTCTCCATAGATTTTTCCACATCTATTTGTGTTACCTCTCTTTCTTTTGTATCCATAATATTCGATTTCTCTTCCTTATTGGCATCTGAGGGTGGTTTTGTTGATAGTATTAATGAGATTTAATAAAGAATAAAAAGTTAAAAAAATAACAAAAAAATAAAAAATCGAAAAGAGTTGTTTTTAAAAAAAATTAATAATGAAATAAAGAAAAATAAAATAAATAAAATTTTAAAAAAAGGAAATTATTCCCCCCCTCCTTTTTTTCCTCACCTCTCCTCTCCCCTCTTTCTTGAGAAAATCTTGTGGTGGACTGTGAGTTATAACAAACAATGCCTGAATTGGGGAAAAGTAATAAAGGGACAAAAAAGAAAAAAAGAAAAAAAAAAGAAAGAAAAAAACAAAAAAGAAAAAAAAAAGAGCGTATGGACCCACAAAAAGCAAATAAGGAAAAAATTTGGGTCAAGAATAAAATGATTTGCTTTTAGGTGTTGGTTGTCTAAGAGTTATGATGAGAGGAATAAGAGGAAAAAGGAAAAATGGGGGGACAAATTAAAAACTTACTATTGTATTTAGTGGAACAAGAACTAGATAATATGGAGAGCCACGGATGGGAGCACTGCTAGTGAGTTAAAAAGGTAAAGTAAAAACCCCCCAAAATGCCACAAACATAGGTTTGAGTCCCAGATAAGATAATTTGTTTGTTATTGAGGTTTGAATGAGAGGAGATGTAAAGGAGAAAGGAAGAAACTAATATAGAGGGAGAAAAGAAAGAGAGAGAGAGAGAAAAAAGAGGGAACCACTAAAAGAAGAAAAAAGAAAGGAGAGAGAGAGAGAGTTAAGGGTTTGGAGTGCAACCCTCATAGAGAGAAAGGAAGAGAAGAGAAAAGATAATGGGAGATGTAACACTTATGGGTAGTGTAGTTCAAGGAGAGGAGAGAGTAAGACCAGTAGAGAGTTAATCGGCCAAATTGGAGGAGGAAAAAAAAGTATCAAGAATGAAGATAAGAGAAACAAACGAACAAATATAATAAAATGGGATAGGTTATAAAGTCTGCAGATTATTCTTGATTTTGAGAGGTTATCTTCTTGCTTTTTCTTTTCTCTCCCTCTTCCTGGTCGGTGACTCTGTACCCCGGGTTCTGCCCCTTTGGCACGCTCAGGTAGAGGCTTGCAGTTGATAAGTCTCTATGGCAATGTCATGTATTGTGCTTTAGTCTCGTTGGCAGTCAAGGCTCATTAGCATTTATAGGCTCTGACAGTGAGAGAGTCAGTGTTCCTGGAGCCTTTCTCCTAGTCTTTCCTTCCTCAATTAGTAGCCTGATAATCCAGCTATGGGGTTGCTGCTGCCTCTGCCTGGATAGTAAGAGGCTCAAAGAGCTGGCAACTCCCCACTCTATTTCCACTCAGCACAGGGCTCTGGGTAAGGCTCAGTCAGTCAGAGCTGCTAGCATAATCAGGCGGGCTTTCCGCCCACTCAAAGACCACTGGCTCTGCCACTCTGTCCGGTAACACAAGCGGGCGCCCACTTCTGGAGGGCGCTTGGAGGAAACTCTCACTCACTGTCTGCGACCAGGATATCCAGCCAGCAGTCTCACGCTCTGAGTGAAACCCCCAACCGCAGGGAAAAGTTGCAGCGTTGGAATTGAGTCTCGCTCCATCCCCGTGCGCGGCTTTTGCAAGGCGCTGGGGCGGCTCGAGATTCCGCTTTGGCCCACACAAAGGCCACTGACTCTGCCCCTCTCTGCGATAACACGGGCGCGCACTGCCGAGGCACTCGGAGGAATCGCTCACTCCTTATCTGCGCTCGCAAACCAGGATATGAGGCCGGCCGCGGTTCCCTCTGAGTGAAACCCTCACCAGCACGGAAAATCTCCACTGTTGGAATTAGTTCTCACTCCCTCCCGTGCTTGGCTTTCCCAGGGCGCTGGGGCTGCCCAGAGACTCTGTCCTTGGCCCACAGAAAGGCCTCTGACCCTGCCTCTCCGTGGGGCAACACAGGCACCCACTCTCGGGGCCTAGGAAGAAATTCTCGCCCACTAACTGCGCACCGACCAGGAGACCGGGTAAAATGGCCGCTCCGCTTGTCTTTCTTTGTTTGGGTTTGGCGCGAGTGTTAGCTTGTATTGCCCGGGTTGCCACAGGATCAAATTTTCCTTGGCTTGGATCTGTGTGCCACAGCCTGGTTCGGCCGTTTGTGCCGCGGCGGCCTGGATCTATTCACCCCCTTTGCCCACCTCAGTTTCTATATTCACAGTTACCAGAGAAAACCGCCCTATTTAGGTTAGTGAGGAAGGCGGAGCATTTCTTACGCCCTATTTCCTTCAGGGTTTGGTTATATATTTAGCCAATTTTTCACTCAATCATACCTTTGGGTGTATTGCGAAGCATCTGGAAGCTCCAAGTATAGGTTTTTCTGTTTCTGGTTGAAGATCTTGTTGAGTTTTGGGGGAGATTTATCGGTATCGCTTCCTACCCCGCCATTACTCTGACGTCATCTCTAGAGAAGTTTTGATTGGGATAGTCTTATGACATAATGGAGTAGGCCAATTGGTGTAGCAAATTGAGAGGTTTTAGGTGGGCTCTTTTTGGAAGAAAGGAACTCCAGAAAGAGAAAAAGGGTCTGGGTTTTTGGTGATGTTGAGTGGGTAGGGTAAAGGAACCACAGTGATGAGAGGGTTATTAGGGAAAGCACAGAGAAAGCAGTGAGAAGCGTTATATACAGAAGTGAGGTTGAGAACTTGGATGCCCTGCTTGATGAGTCCTAGCCATGAAAAAGGTCGGGAGTAGAGGTGTATTTATACGGTTCCAAATTTTTCTGTTTCATAAGGGCAGGTGTCAGGGTTGGTGTGTATGATTAAATAGATTTTTCCAATTTTCTGATTGGTGAAGGTATGCATGTGGTTCTTTAAAAAACTAGTAAACAAACGTAAAAGGCAGGGTCCAGAAGTTAGAAAAATAAATAGTAGAGTGAGTAAACTATTGAGAGGCAATAGTCAAGACACCCAGTTTGTGCAAA